>NW_027456421.1:336319-419346 GCF_040206685.1 Ascaphus truei
TGGCGGTGGCTCCCCAGCCGGTCGGTGGGTGGCGGTGGCTCCCCGGTCGGTCGGTGGGTGGCTCCCCGGTCGGTGGGTGGCGGTAGCTCCCCGGTGGGTGGGTGACTCCCCGGTCGGTCGGTCGGTGGCGGTGGCTCCCCGGTCGGTCGGTGGGTGGCGGTGGCTCCCCGGTCGGTGGGTGGCGGTGGCTCCCCGGTCGGTCGGTGGGTGGCGGTGGCTCCCCGGTCGGTCGGTGGGTGGCGGTGGCTCCCCGGTCAGCCGGTCGGTGGGTGGCGGTGGCTCCCCGGTCGGTGGGTGGTGGTGGCTCCCCGGTCGGTCGGTGGGTGGCGGTGGCTCCCCGGTCGGTCGGTGGGTGGCGGTGGCTCGTCGGTCGGTGGGTGGCGGTGGCTCCCCGGTCGGTCGGTCGGTGGGTGGCGGTGGCTCCCCGGTCGGTCGGTGGGTGGCGGTGGCTCCCCGGTCGGTGGGTTGCGGTGGCTCCCCGGTCGGTCGGTGGGTGACGGTGGCTCCCCGGTCGGTCGGTGGGTGGCGGTGGCTCCCCGGTCGGTCGGTGGGTGGCGGTGGCTCCCCGGTCGGTCGGTGGGTGGCGGTGGCTCTCCGGTCGGTTGGTGGGTGGCGGTGGCTCCCCGGTCGGTGGGTGGCGGTGGCTCCTCGGTCGGTGGGTGGCGGTGGCTCCCCGGTCGGTCGGTGGGTGGCGGTGGCTCCCCGGTCGGTCGGTGGGTGGCGGTGGCTCTCCGGTCGGTTGGTGGGTGGCGGTGGCTCCCCGGTCGGTCAGTGGGTGGCGGTGGCTCCCCGGTCGGTGGGTGGCGGTGGCTCCTCGGTCGGTGGGTGGCGGTGGCTCCCCGGTCGGTCGGTGGGTGGCGGTGGCTCCCCGGCCGGTCGGTGGGTGGCGGTGGCTCCCCGGTCGGTCGGATGGGTTGCGCTGGCTCCCTGGTCGGTGGGTGGTGGCGGTGGCTCCCTGGTCGGTGGGTGGTGGGTGGCGGTGGCTACCCGGTCGGTCGGTGCGTGGCGGTGGCTCCCCGATCGGTCGGTGGGTGGCGGTAGCTCCCCGGTCGGTCGGTGGGTGGCTCCCCGGTCGGTCGGTGGGTGGCTCCCCGGTCGGTCGGTGGGTGGCGGTGGCTCCCTGGTCGGTGGGTGGTGGGTGGCGGTGGCTCCCCGGTCAGCCGGTCGGTGGGTGGCGGTGGCTCCCCGGTCGGTGGGTGGCTCCCCGGTCAGTCGGTGGGTGGCTCCCTGGTCGGTCGGTGGGTGGCGGTGGCTCCCTGGTCGGTGGGTGGTGGGTGGCGGTGGCTCCCCGGTCAGCCGGTCGGTGGGTGGCGGTGGCTCCCCGGTCAGCCGGTCGGTGAGTGGCGGTGGCTCCCCGGTCAGCCAGTCGGTGGGTGGCGTTGGCTCCCCGGTCAGCCGGTCGGTGGGTGGCGGTGGCTCCCCGGTCGGTCGGTGGGTGGCGGTGGCTCCCCGGTCAGCCGGTCGGTGGCGGTGGCTCCCCGGTCAGCCGGTCGGTGGGTGGCGGTGGCTCCCCGGTCAGCCGGTCGGTGGGTGGCGGTGGCTCCCCGGTCAGCCGGTCGGTGGGTGGCGGTGGCTCCCCGGCCGGTCGGTGGGTGGCGGTGGCTCCCCGGTCGGTCGGTGGGTGGCTCCCCGGTCGGTGGGTGGCGGTAGCTCCCCGGTGGGTGGGTGACTCCCCGGTCGGTGGGTGGCGGGGGCTTCCCTGTCGGTGGGTGGCTCCCCGGTCGGTGGGTGGCGGTAGCTCCCTGGTGGGTGGGTGACTCCTCGGTCGGTGGGTGGCGGGGGCTCCCCGGTCGGTGGGTGGCGGTAGCTCCCCGGTGGGTGGGTGACTCCCCGGTCGGTGGGTGGCGGTAGCTCCCCGGTGGGTGGGTGACTCCCCGGTCGGTGGGTGGCGGGGGCTTCCCTGTCGGTGGGTGGCTCCCCGGTCGGTGGGTGGCGGTAGCTCCCTGGTGGGTGGGTGACTCCTCGGTCGGTGGGTGGCGGGGGCTGCCCGGTCGGTGGGTGGCGGTAGCTCCCCGGTGGGTGGGTGACTCCCCGGTCGGTGGGTGGCGGTAGCTCCCCGGTGGGTGGGTGACTCCCCGGTCGGTGGGTGGCGGGGGCTTCCCTGTCGGTGGGTGGCTCCCCGGTCGGTGGGTGGCGGTAGCTCCCTGGTGGGTGGGTGACTCCTCGGTCGGTGGGTGGCGGGGGCTCCCCGGTTGGTGGTGGCTCCACGCCCTGTGATCTCCCACCTTGCTCTGTCTCGGCAGGTTACAGAACAGCTACACGGCCTCCCAGAGAACCAATCAGGACCTAGAGGAGAAGCTGCACACACTGGTAACCAATCAGAGACTTTCCCCCCTGCCAGATTTTTAGGGAGGGGGGGTACGGCAGTGATAGAGAGAGGTCCCACGTTCTCCCCCCCCCCCCCGTGCGAGGCCTCTATAATACAGTTACCTTCCCTTCCAGCGACGCATCGTCATGGTAACCCAGCGTCAAATTACGCTCTGGGGTCACGTTACCATGGCAACGTGACATCACATGACCCTGCCCGTCATTTGACGCCGGGGACAAGAGGTGGGGAGGGGCGCGAGGCGCCGAGGAGAGCAGGCAGGGGTGCGCACCCCTGATCTAGCCAATCAAATCAGCTGTTTAACTGAGGGGGAGGGGCACATGCAGTCCTGGGCCATGTATTGGTTACCACTGGATCAGAACCAGTCACATGTCTCTGTGGGTGTAGGACTGTGGGTAGGATTGCTGCTTCTCTCCCAGAACCAGTCACATGTCTCTGTGGGTGTAGGACTGTGGGTAGGATTGCTGCTTCTCTCCCAGAACCAGTCACATGTCTCTGTGGGTGTAGGACTGTGGGTAGGATTGCTGCTTCTCTCCCAGAACCAGTCACATGTCTCTGTGGGTGTAGGACTGTGGGTAGGATTGCTGCTTCTCTCCCAGAACCAGTCACATGTCTCTGTGGGTGTAGGACTGTGGGTAGGATTGCTGCTTCTCTCCCAGAACCAGTCACATGTCTCTGTGGGTGTAGGACTGTGGGTAGGATTGCTGCTTCTCTCCCAGAACCAGTCACATGTCTCTGTGGGTGTAGGACTGTGGGTAGGATTGCTGCTTCTCTCCCAGAACCAGTCACATGTCTCTGTGGGTGTAGGACTGTGGGTAGGATTGCTGCTTCTCTCCCAGAACCAGTCACATGTCTCTGTGGGTGTAGGACTGTGGGTAGGATTGCTGCTTCTCTCCCAGAACCAGTCACATGTCTCTGTGGGTGTAGGACTGTGGGTAGGATTGCTGCTTCTCTCCCAGAACCAGTCACATGTCTCTGTGGGTGTAGGACTGTGGGTAGGATTGCTGCTTCTCTCCCAGAACCAGTCACATGTCTCTGTGGGTGTAGGACTGTGGGTAGGATTGCTGCTTCTCTCCCAGAACCAGTCACATGTCTCTGTCGGTGTAGGACTGTGGGTAGGATTGCTGCTTCTCTCCCAGAACCAGTCACATGTCTCTGTGGGTGTAGGACTGTGGGTAGGATTGCTGCTTCTCTCCCAGAACCAGTCACATGTCTCTGTGGGTGTAGGACTGTGGGTAGGATTGCTGCTTCTCTCCCAGAACCAGTCACATGTCTCTGTGGGTGTAGGACTGTGGGTAGGATTGCTGCTTCTCTCCCAGAACCAGTCACATGTCTCTGTGGGTGTAGGACTGTGGGAAGGATTGCTGCTTCTCTCCCAGAACCAGTCACATGTCTCTGTGGGTGTAGGACTGTGGGTAGGATTGCTGCTTCTCTCCCAGAACCAGTAACATGTCTCTGTGGGTGTAGGACTGTGGGTAGGATTGCTGCTTCTCTCCCAGAACCAGTCACATGTCTCTGTGGGTGTAGGACTGTGGGTAGGATTGCTGCTTCTCTCCCAGAACCAGTCACATGTCTCTGTGGGTGTAGGACTGTGGGTAGGATTGCTGCTTCTCTCCCAGAACCAGTCACATGTCTCTGTGGGTGTAGGACTGTGGGTAGGATTGCTGCTTCTCTCCCAGAACCAGTCACATGTCTCTGTGGGTGTAGGACTGTGGGTAGGATTGCTGCTTCTCTCCCAGAACCAGTCACATGTCTCTGTCGGTGTAGGACTGTGGGTAGGATTGCTGCTTCTCTCCCAGAACCAGTCACATGTCTCTGTGGGTGTAGGACTGTGGGTAGGATTGCTGCTTCTCTCCCAGAACCAGTCACATGTCTCTGTGGGTGTAGGACTGTGGGTAGGATTGCTGCTTCTCTCCCAGAACCAGTCACATGTCTCTGTGGGTGTAGGACTGTGGGTAGGATTGCTGCTTCTCTCCCAGAACCAGTCACATGTCTCTGTGGGTGTAGGACTGTGGGTAGGATTGCTGCTTCTCTCCCAGAACCAGTCACATGTCTCTGTGGGTGTAGGACTGTGGGAAGGATTGCTGCTTCTCTCCCAGAACCAGTCACATGTCTCTGTGGGTGTAGGACTGTGGGTAGGATTGCTGCTTCTCTCCCAGAACCAGTCACATGTCTCTGTGGGTGTAGGACTGTGGGTAGGATTGCTGCTTCTCTCCCAGAACCAGTCACATGTCTCTGTGGGTGTAGGACTGTGGGTAGGATTGCTGCTTCTCTCCCAGAACCAGTCACATGTCTCTGTGGGTGTAGGACTGTGGGTAGGATTGCTGCTTCTCTCCCAGAACCAGTCACATGTCTCTGTGGGTGTAGGACTGTGGGTAGGATTGCTGCTTCTCTCCCAGAACCAGTCACATGTCTCTGTGGGTGTAGGACTGTGGGTAGGATTGCTGCTTCTCTCCCAGAACCAGTCACATGTCTCTGTCGGTGTAGGACTGTGGGTAGGATTGCTGCTTCTCTCCCAGAACCAGTCACATGTCTCTGTGGGTGTAGGACTGTGGGTAGGATTGCTGCTTCTCTCCCAGAACCAGTCACATGTCTCTGTGGGTGTAGGACTGTGGGAAGGATTGCTGCTTCTCTCCCAGAACCAGTCACATGTCTCTGTGGGTGTAGGACTGTGGGTAGGATTGCTGCTTCTCTCCCAGAACCAGTCACATGTCTCTGTGGGTGTAGGACTGTGGGTAGGATTGCTGCTTCTCTCCCAGAACCAGTCACATGTCTCTGTGGGTGTAGGACTGTGGGTAGGATTGCTGCTTCTCTCCCAGAACCAGTCACATGTCTCTGTGGGTGTAGGACTGTGGGAAGGATTGCTGCTTCTCTCCCAGAACCAGTCACATGTCTCTGTGGGTGTAGGACTGTGGGTAGGATTGCTGCTTCTCTCCCAGAACCAGTCACATGTCTCTGTGGGTGTAGGACTGTGGGTAGGATTGCTGCTTCTCTCCCAGAACCAGTCACATGTCTCTGTCGGTGTAGGACTGTGGGTAGGATTGCTGCTTCTCTCCCAGAACCAGTCACATGTCTCTGTGGGTGTAGGACTGTGGGTAGGATTGCTGCTTCTCTCCCAGAACCAGTCACATGTCTCTGTGGGTGTAGGACTGTGGGTAGGATTGCTGCTTCTCTCCCAGAACCAGTCACATGTCTCTGTCGGTGTAGGACTGTGGGTAGGATTGCTGCTTCTCTCCCAGAACCAGTCACATGTCTCTGTGGGTGTAGGACTGTGGGTAGGATTGCTGCTTCTCTCCCAGAACCAGTCACATGTCTCTGTGGGTGTAGGACTGTGGGTAGGATTGCTGCTTCTCTCCCAGAACCAGTCACATGTCTCTGTCGGTGTAGGACTGTGGGTAGGATTGCTGCTTCTCTCCCAGAACCAGTCACATGTCTCTGTCGGTGTAGGACTGTGGGTAGGATTGCTGCTTCTCTCCCAGAACCAGTCACATGTCTCTGTGGGTGTAGGACTGTGGGTAGGATTGCTGCTTCTCTCCCAGAACCAGTCACATGTCTCTGTCGGTGTAGGACTGTGGGTAGGATTGCTGCTTCTCTCCCAGAACCAGTCACATGTCTCTGTGGGTGTAGGACTGTGGGTAGGATTGCTGCTTCTCTCCCAGAACCAGTCACATGTCTCTGTCGGTGTAGGACTGTGGGTAGGATTGCTGCTTCTCTCCCAGAACCAGTCACATGTCTCTGTGGGTGTAGGACTGTGGGTAGGATTGCTGCTTCTCTCCCAGAACCAGTCACATGTCTCTGTGGGTGTAGGACTGTGGGTAGGATTGCTGCTTCTCTCCCAGAACCAGTCACATGTCTCTGTGGGTGTAGGACTGTGGGTAGGATTGCTGCTTCTCTCCCAGAACCAGTAACATGTCTCTGTGGGTGTAGGACTGTGGGTAGGATTGCTGCTTCTCTCCCAGAACCAGTCACATGTCTCTGTGGGTGTAGGACTGTGGGTAGGATTGCTGCTTCTCTCCCAGAACCAGTCACATGTCTCTGTGGGTGTAGGACTGTGGGTAGGATTGCTGCTTCTCTCCCAGAACCAGTCACATGTCTCTGTGGGTGTAGGACTGTGGGTAGGATTGCTGCTTCTCTCCCAGAACCAGTCACATGTCTCTGTGGGTGTAGGACTGTGGGTAGGATTGCTGCTTCTCTCCCAGAACCAGTCACATGTCTCTGTGGGTGTAGGACTGTGGGTAGGATTGCTGCTTCTCTCCCAGAACCAGTCACATGTCTCTGTGGGTGTAGGACTGTGGGTAGGATTGCTGCTTCTCTCCCAGAACCAGTCACATGTCTCTGTCGGTGTATGACTGTGGGTAGGATTGCTGCTTCTCTCCCAGAACCAGTCACATGTCTCTGTGGGTGTAGGACTGTGGGTAGGATTGCTGCTTCTCTCCCAGAACCAGTCACATGTCTCTGTGGGTGTAGGACTGTGGGTAGGATTGCTGCTTCTCTCCCAGAACCAGTCACATGTCTCTGTGGGTGTAGGACTGTGGGTAGGATTGCTGCTTCTCTCCCAGAACCAGTCACATGTCTCTGTCGGTGTATGACTGTGGGTAGGATTGCTGCTTCTCTCCCAGAACCTTCTGAAACCGCTGCCTGCTTCTTCTAACATTCCTTTAATGTAGTGCCGGCCACACACGCAGGCGCACACGCAGGCAGGCGCACACGCAGGCAGGCGCACACGCAGGCGCACACGCAGACGCAGGCGCACACGCAGACAGGCGCACACACGCAGGAGCACACGCAGGCAGGCGCACACGCAGGCAGGCGCACACGCAGGCAGGCGCACACGCAGGCAGGCGCACAGACACAGGCGCACACGCAGGCAGGCGCACACGCAGGCAGGCGCACACACGCAGGCAGGCACACACGCAGGCAGGCGCACACGCAGGCGCACAGACACAGCCGCACACACAGGCAGGCGCACAGACACAGGCGCACAGGCAGGCAGGTGCACACGCAGGCGCACACGCAGGCAGGTGCACAGACACAGGCGCGCAGGCAGGCGCACACGCAGGCAGGCGCACAGACACAGGCGCACACGCAGGCAGGCGCACAGACACAGCCGCACACACATGCAGGCGCACACGCATGCAGGCGCACACGCAGGCACAGACGCACACGCAGGCACAGGCGCACACGCAGGCGCACAGACACAGCCGCACACACAGGCAGGCGCACACGCATACAGGCGCACAGGCACAGGCGCACACGCAGGCACACGTGCACACGCAGGCAGGCGCACAGACACAGGCGCACACGCAGGTGCACAGACACAGGCGCACAGACACAGGCGCACACGCAGACAGGCGCACACGCAGACAGGCGCACAGACACAGGCACGCACGCAGACAGGCGCACAGACACAGGCGCGCACGCAGACAGGCGCACAGACACAGGCGTGCACGCAGACAGGCGCACAGATACAGGCGCACACACAGGTGCGCACGCAGACAGGCGCGCAGGCGCACACGCAGGCAGGCGCACAGACACAGGCGCGCACGCAGACAGGCGCGCAGGCGCACAGGCACAGGCGCACACGCAGGCAGGCGCACAGACACAGGCGCACGCGCAGGCAGGCGCACAGACACAGGCACACACGCAGACAGGCGCACACGCAGACAGGCGCACAGACACAGGCGCGCACGCAGACAGACGCACACGCAGACAGAGACACACAGACAGACGCATGCACAGGGTGGAATCACCTCCTACCTTCTCCAACGCTGAACACCAGTGGGGAATAATTACCCCCAGGGGGCAATCACCTCCTACACTCTCCAACGCTGAACACCAGTGGGGAATAATTACACCCAGGGGGCAATCACCTCCTACCTTCTCCAACGCTGAACACCAGTGGGGAATAATTACCCCCAGGGGGCAATCGCCTCCTACACTCTCCAACGCTGACACCAGTGGGGAATAATTACACCCAGGAGGCAATCACCTCCTACACTCTCCAACGCTGAACACCAGTGGGGAATAATTACCCCCAGGGGGCAATCACCTCCTACACTCTCCAACGCTGAACACCAGTGGGGAATAATTACCCCCAGGGGGGCAATCACCTCCTACACTCTCCAACGCTGAACACCAGTGGGGAATAATTACCCCCAGGGGGGCAATCACCTCCTACACTCTCCAACGCTGACACCAGTGGGGAATAATTACACCCAGGGGGCAATCACCTCCTACACTCTCCAACGCTGAACACCAGTGGGGAATAATTACACCCAGGGGGCAATCACCTCCTACACTCTCCAACGCTGAACACCAGTGGGGAATAATTACCCCCAGGGGGCAATCACCTCCTACACTCTCCAACGCTGAACACCAGTGGGGAATAATTACCCCCAGGGGGCAATCACCTCCTACACTCTCCAACGCTGAACACCAGTGGGGAATAATTACACCCAGGGGGCAATCGCCTCCTACACTCTCCAACGCTGAACACCAGTGGGGAATAATTACACCCAGGGGGCAATCGCCTCCTACACTCTCCAACGCTGAACACCAGTGGGGAATAATTACACCCAGGGGGCAATCACCTCCTACACTCTCCAACGCTGAACACCAGTGGGGAATAATTACCCCCAGGGGGCAATCACCTCCTACACTCTCCAACGCTGAACACCAGTGGGGAATAATTACCCCCAGGGGGCAATCACCTCCTACACTCTCCAACGCTGACCACCAGTGGGAATAATTACACCCAGGGGGCAATCGCCTCCTACACTCTCCAACGCTGAACACCAGTGGGGAATAATTACCCCCAGGGGGCAATCACCTCCTACACTCTCCAACGCTGAACACCAGTGGGGAATAATTACCCCCAGGGGGCAATCACCTCCTACACTCTCCAACGCTGAACACCAGTGGGGAATAATTACACCCAGGGGGCAATCACCTCCTACACTCTCCAACGCTGAACACCAGTGGGGAATAATTACACCCAGGGGGCAATCACCTCCTACACTCTTCAACGCTGAACACCAGTGGGGAATAATTACCCCCAGGGGGCAATCACCTCCTACACTCTCCAACGCTGAACACCAGTGGGAATAATTACCCCCAGGGGGCAATCGCCTCCTACACTCTCCAACGCTGAACACCAGTGGGGAATAATTACACCCAGGGGGCAATCACCTCCTACACTCTCCAACGCTGAACACCAGTGGGGAATAATTACCCCCAGGGGGTAATCACCTCCTACACTCTCCAACGCTGAACACCAGTGGGGAATAATTACCCCCAGGGGGGCAATCACCTCCTACACTCTCCAACGCTGAACACCAGTGGGGAATAATTACCCCCAGGGGGTAATCACCTCCTACACTCTCCAACGCTGAACACCAGTGGGGAATAATTACCCCCAGGGGGGCAATCACCTCCTACACTCTGCAATGCTCAGTTAGGTTTTATTAATCGTCGGTTTTTGTGTTTTCTATTTTTCTCTCAGTAAACAGAATAAAATTATTATAAATATTTCAGTAGAGGTTGAGTGCTTTTAATAGGGACTTTTGTAAGTGCAGTGAATGGCAGTGTCTGGCCTTGATGGTGGGTAAGTGCAGTGAATGGCAGTGTCTGGCCTTGATAGGTAAGTGCAGTGCCTGGCCTTTATTGTGGGTAAATGCAGTGAATGTCAGTGCCTGGCCTTGATGGTAGGTAGGGGCAGTGAATAGCAGTGTCTGGCCTTGATGGTGGGTAAGGGCAGTGTCTGGCCTTGATGGTGGGAAAGTGCAGTGGATTGCAGTGCTTGGCATTGACAGTGGGTAAGTGCAGTGTATGGCAGTGTCTGGCCTTGATGGTGGGTAAGGGCAGTGAATAGCAGTGTCTGGCCTTGATGGTGGGGAAGTGCAGTGGATTACAGTGCCTGGCCTTGACGGTGGGAAAGTGCCGTGGATTACAGTGCCTGGCCTTGACGGTGGGTAAGTGCAGTGAATGGCAGTATACATGTAGAGGAGAGGTGATGCTCAAGTGCCTGGTCCTGTCCCCACAATATAGTCCATTCATGAACAGGAGAAACACGCTGGGCATTTAGCCAATAAAACAGTGATTTCAGTCCCACTCTAAACCTATATAGAAAGGCTCTATAGCACCCTGAAGGTAGGGGGTGGGCATGCAGATACCCCTGAAGGTAGGGCGTGGGCATGCAGATACCCCTCCCCTCCTCATTAGGTTGGCCCTTAGGTATGAGTACTCGCGTAGTCCCCAGCAGTCTTAATTGAGCGTGCAGCTGTGTCCAATCCAAAGGTTCCAAAACAATGTGTGTGCAGCGCACAGCGAGACAGAGAGGCAGGTCTGGCAAAAACAGTGTGTGTGCAGCGCACAGCGAGACAGAGAGGCAGCTCTGGCAAAAACAGTGTGTGTGCAGCGCACAGCGAGACAGAGAGGCAGGTCTGGCAAAAACAGTGTGTGTGCAGCGCACAGCGAGACAGAGAGGCAGGTCTGGCAAAAACAGTGTGTGTGCAGCGCACAGCGAGACAGAGAGGCAGGTCTGGCAAAAACAGTGTGTGTGCAGCGCACAGCGAGACAGAGAGGCAGGTCTGGCAAAAACAGTGTGTGTGCAGCGCACAGCGAGAGAGAGAGGCAGGTCTGGCAAAAACAGTGTGTGTGCAGCGCACAGCGAGACAGAGAGGCAGGTCTGGCAAAAACAGTGTGTGTGCAGCGCACAGCGAGACAGAGAGGCAGGTCTGGCAAAAACAGTGTGTGTGCAGCGCACAGCGAGACAGAGAGGCAGGTCTGGCAAAAACAGTGTGTGTGCAGCGCACAGCGAGACAGAGAGGCAGGTCTGGCAAAAACAGTGTGTGTGCAGCGCACAGCGAGACAGAGAGGCAGGTCTGGCAAAAACAGTGTGTGTGCAGCGCACAGCGAGACAGAGAGGCAGGTCTGGCAAAAACAGTGTGTGTGCAGCGCACAGCGAGACAGAGAGGCAGGTCTGGCAAAAACAGTGTGTGTGCAGCGCACAGCGAGACAGAGAGGCAGGTCTGGCAAAAACAGTGTGTGTGCAGCGCACAGCGAGACAGAGAGGCAGGTCTGGCAAAAACAATGTGTGTGCAGCGCACAGCGAGACAGAGAGGCAGGTCTGGCAAAAACAGTGTGTGTGCAGCGCACAGCGAGACAGAGAGGCAGGTCTGGCAAAAACAGTGTGTGTGCAGCGCACAGCGAGAGAGAGAGGCAGGTCTGGCAAAAACAGTGTGTGTGCAGCGCACAGCGAGACAGAGAGGCAGGTCTGGCAAAAACAGTGTGTGTGCAGCGCACAGCGAGACAGAGAGGCAGGTCTGGCAAAAACAGTGTGTGTGCAGCGCACAGCAAGACAGAGAGGCAGGTCTGGCAAAAACAGTGTGTGTGCAGCGCACAGCGAGACAGAGAGGCAGGTCTGGCAAAAACAGTGTGTGTGCAGCGCACAGCGAGACAGAGAGGCAGGTCTGGCAAAAACAATGTGTGTGCAGCGCACAGCGAGACAGAGAGGCAGGTCTGGCAAAAACAGTGTGTGTGCAGCGCACAGCGAGACAGAGAGGCAGGTCTGGCAAAAACAATGTGTGTGCAGCGCACAGCGAGACAGAGAGGCAGGTCTGGCAAAAACAATGTGTGTGCAGCGCACAGCGAGACAGAGAGGCAGGTCTGGCAAAAACAGTGTGTGTGCAGCGCACAGCGAGACAGAGAGGCAGGTCTGGCAAAAACAATGTGTGTGCAGCGCACAGCGAGACAGAGAGGCAGGTCTGGCAAAAACAATGTGTGTGCAGCGCACAGCGAGACAGAGAGGCAGGTCTGGCAAAAACAGTGTGTGTGCAGCGCACAGCGAGACAGAGAGGCAGGTCTGGCAAAAACAATGTGTGTGCAGCGCACAGCGAGACAGAGAGGCAGGTCTGGCAAAAACAGTGTGTGTGCAGCGCACAGCGAGACAGAGAGGCAGGTCTGGCAAAAACAGTGTGTGTGCAGCGCACAGCGAGAGAGAGGCAGGTCTGGCAAAAACAGTGTGTGTGCAGCGCACAGCGAGACAGAGAGGCAGGTCTGGCAAAAACAGTGTGTGTGCAGCGCACAGCGAGACAGAGAGGCAGGTCTGGCAAAAACAGTGTGTGTGCAGCGCACAGCGAGAGAGAGAGGCAGGTCTGGCAAAAACAGTGTGTGTGCAGCGCACAGCGAGACAGAGAGGCAGGTCTGGCAAAAACAGTGTGTGTGCAGCGCACAGCGAGACAGAGAGGCAGGTCTGGCAAAAACAATGTGTGTGCAGCGCACAGCGAGACAGAGAGGCAGGTCTGGCAAAAACAGTGTGTGTGCAGCGCACAGCGAGACAGAGAGGCAGGTCTGGCAAAAACAATGTGTGTGCAGCGCACAGCGAGAGAGAGAGGCAGGTCTGGCAAAAACAGTGTGTGTGCAGCGCACAGCGAGACAGAGAGGCAGGTCTGGCAAAAACAGTGTGTGTGCAGCGCACAGCGAGAGAGAGGCAGGTCTGGCAAAAACAGTGTGTGTGCAGCGCACAGCGAGACAGAGAGGCAGGTCTGGCAAAAACAGTGTGTGTGCAGCGCACAGCGAGACAGAGAGGCAGGTCTGGCAAAAACAATGTGTGTGCAGCGCACAGCGAGACAGAGAGGCAGGTCTGGCAAAAACAGTGTGTGTGCAGCGCACAGCGAGACAGAGAGGCAGGTCTGGCAAAAACAGTGTGTGTGCAGCGCACAGCGAGACAGAGAGGCAGGTCTGGCAAAAACAATGTGTGTGCAGCGCACAGCGAGAGAGAGAGGCAGGTCTGGCAAAAACAGTGTGTGTGCAGCGCACAGCGAGACAGAGAGGCAGGTCTGGCAAAAACAGTGTGTGTGCAGCGCACAGCGAGAGAGAGGCAGGTCTGGCAAAAACAGTGTGTGTGCAGCGCACAGCGAGACAGAGAGGCAGGTCTGGCAAAAACAGTGTGTGTGCAGCGCACAGCGAGACAGAGAGGCAGGTCTGGCAAAAACAGTGTGTGTGCAGCGCACAGCGAGACAGAGAGGCAGGTCTGGCAAAAACAGTGTGTGTGCAGCGCACAGCGAGACAGAGAGGCAGGTCTGGCAAAAACAGTGTGTGCAGCGCACAGCGAGACAGAGAGGCAGGTCTGGCAAAAACAGTGTGTGTGCAGCGCACAGCGAGACAGAGAGGCAGGTCTGGCAAAAACAGTGTGTGTGCAGCGCACAGCGAGACAGAGAGGCAGGTCTGGCAAAAACAGTGTGTGTGCAGCGCACAGCGAGAGAGAGAGGCAGGTCTGGCAAAAACAGTGTGTGTGCAGCGCACAGCGAGACAGAGAGGCAGGTCTGGCAAAAACAGTGTGTGTGCAGCGCACAGCGAGACAGAGAGGCAGGTCTGGCAAAAACAGTGTGTGTGCAGCGCACAGCGAGACAGAGAGGCAGGTCTGGCAAAAACAGTGTGTGTGCAGCGCACAGCGAGAGAGAGAGGCAGGTCTGGCAAAAACAGTGTGTGTGCAGCGCACAGCGAGAGAGAGAGGCAGGTCTGGCAAAAACAGTGTGTGTGCAGCGCACAGCGAGACAGAGAGGCAGGTCTGGCAAAAACAGTGTGTGTGCAGCGCACAGCGAGACAGAGAGGCAGGTCTGGCAAAAACAGTGTGTGTGCAGCGCACAGCGAGACAGAGAGGCAGGTCTGGCAAAAACAGTGTGTGTGCAGCGCACAGCGAGACAGAGAGGCAGGTCTGGCAAAAACAGTGTGTGTGCAGCGCACAGCGAGACAGAGAGGCAGGTCTGGCAAAAACAGTGTGTGTGCAGCGCACAGCGAGACAGAGAGGCAGGTCTGGCAAAAACAGTGTGTGTGCAGCGCACAGCGAGACAGAGAGGCAGGTCTGGCAAAAACAGTGTGTGTGCAGCGCATAGCAAGACAGAGGCAGGTCTGGCAAAAACAGTGTGTGTGCAGCGCACAGCGAGACAGAGAGGCAGGTCTGGCAAAAACAGTGTGTGTGCAGCGCACAGCGAGACAGAGAGGCAGGTCTGGCAAAAACAGTGTGTGTGCAGCGCACAGCGAGAGAGAGAGGCAGGTCTGGCAAAAACAGTGTGTGTGCAGCGCACAGCGAGACAGAGAGGCAGGTCTGGCAAAAACAGTGTGTGTGCAGCGCACAGCGAGACAGAGAGGCAGGTCTGGCAAAAACAATGTGTGTGCAGCGCACAGCGAGACAGAGAGGCAGGTCTGGCAAAAACAGTGTGTGTGCAGCGCACAGCGAGACAGAGAGGCAGGTCTGGCAAAAACAGTGTGTGTGCAGCGCACAGCGAGACAGAGAGGCAGGTCTGGCAAAAACAATGTGTGTGCAGCGCACAGCGAGAGAGAGAGGCAGGTCTGGCAAAAACAGTGTGTGTGCAGCGCACAGCGAGAGAGAGAGACAGGTCTGGCAAAAACAGTGTGTGTGCAGCGCACAGCGAGACAGAGAGGCAGGTCTGGCAAAAACAGTGTGTGTGCAGCGCACAGCGAGAGAGAGAGGCAGGTCTGGCAAAAACAATGTGTGTGCAGCGCACAGCGAGAGAGAGAGGCAGGTCTGGCAAAAACAGTGTGTGTGCAGCGCACAGCGAGAGAGAGAGGCAGGTCTGGCAAAAACAGTGTGTGTGCAGCGCACAGCGAGACAGAGAGGCAGGTCTGGCAAAAACAGTGTGTGTGCAGCGCACAGCGAGACAGAGAGGCAGGTCTGGCAAAAACAGTGTGTGTGCAGCGCACAGCGAGACAGAGAGGCAGGTCTGGCAAAAACAGTGTGTGTGCAGCGCACAGCGAGACAGAGAGGCAGGTCTGGCAAAAACAGTGTGTGTGCAGCGCACAGCGAGACAGAGAGGCAGGTCTGGCAAAAACAATGTGTGTGCAGCGCACAGCGAGAGAGAGAGGCAGGTCTGGCAAAAACAGTGTGTGTGCAGCGCACAGCGAGACAGAGAGGCAGGTCTGGCAAAAACAGTGTGTGTGCAGCGCACAGCGAGACAGAGAGGCAGGTCTGGCAAAAACAGTGTGTGTGCAGCGCACAGCGAGACAGAGAGGCAGGTCTGGCAAAAACAGTGTGTGTGCAGCGCACAGCGAGACAGAGAGGCAGGTCTGGCAAAAACAGTGTGTGTGCAGCGCACAGCGAGACAGAGAGGCAGGTCTGGCAAAAACAGTGTGTGTGCAGCGCACAGCGAGACAGAGAGGCAGGTCTGGCAAAAACAGTGTGTGTGCAGCGCACAGCGAGACAGAGAGGCAGGTCTGGCAAAAACAATGTGTGTGTGCAGCGCACAGCGAGACAGAGAGGCAGGTCTGGCAAAAACAGTGTGTGTGCAGCGCACAGCGAGACAGAGAGGCAGGTCTGGCAAAAACAGTGTGTGTGCAGCGCACAGCGAGACAGAGAGGCAGGTCTGGCAAAAACAGTGTGTGTGCAGCGCACAGCGAGACAGAGAGGCAGGTCTGGCAAAAACAGTGTGTGTGCAGCGCACAGCGAGACAGAGAGGCAGGTCTGGCAAAAACAGTGTGTGTGCAGCGCACAGCGAGACAGAGAGGCAGGTCTGGCAAAAACAGTGTGTGTGCAGCGCACAGCGAGAGAGAGAGGCAGGTCTGGCAAAAACAATGTGTGTGCAGCGCACAGCGAGACAGAGAGGCAGGTCTGGCAAAAACAGTGTGTGTGCAGCGCACAGCGAGACAGAGAGGCAGGTCTGGCAAAAACAGTGTGTGTGCAGCGCACAGCGAGACAGAGAGGCAGGTCTGGCAAAAACAGTGTGTGTGCAGCGCACAGCGAGACAGAGAGGCAGGTCTGGCAAAAACAGTGTGTGTGCAGCGCACAGCGAGACAGAGAGGCAGGTCTGGCAAAAACAGTGTGTGTGCAGCGCACAGCGAGACAGAGAGGCAGGTCTGGCAAAAACAGTGTGTGTGCAGCGCACAGCGAGACAGAGAGGCAGGTCTGGCAAAAACAGTGTGTGTGCAGCGCACAGCGAGACAGAGAGGCAGGTCTGGCAAAAACAGTGTGTGTGCAGCGCACAGCGAGACAGAGAGGCAGGTCTGGCAAAAACAGTGTGTGTGCAGCGCACAGCGAGACAGAGAGGCAGGTCTGGCAAAAACAATGTGTGTGCAGCGCACAGCGAGAGAGAGAGGCAGGTCTGGCAAAAACAGTGTGTGTGCAGCGCACAGCGAGACAGAGAGGCAGGTCTGGCAAAAATAACTACTTTATTGGGAAGCCATAAAAATCGAGGGTTGCAACCCTTCTACGCGCTCAAGGAAAAGACCCAGTCAGCGATCCCTGCAGCCCCTGCCAGCGACACAGCTATGGAGCTTCCAGGCTGGCAGCAGTCTACAGCCATCAGGCAGGAGGACCAACCGGTCCACAACGATTTATTCTATCATCCAGGGGTCCCAGGCAGTTGGCCTGGGGGTCCCCTGCAACAAGGTACTTCCTTGGCAGCCTGATATGGTCTTGCCCAGGCACCGGTACCCACGGACGGGGATGCCGGTGAAGGTACATGGAGAGGGTGCTCTAGTGACACAGGTCACAGAGAGCCACAGTTGGGCAGTTGCCCGGGCAGAAGTACAGTCGGTACCAATGCCCACCAAGGTGGTTTGTGCTCCCCAGCTTTTGGAGCCCACCCCACAGACCATCGCTTCTCTACATTTGGAGCCACCACACACAGAGGACCTTGAAGGGAACAGGCAGGTAAGTCAGACAATGCCAGACCAGTGTCCCCCTGTATATAATGTTCCCACTGTGACCTTTCTTCTGACTGTGTGACAGACAGGGATCTACCGGAGCTCAGTGAGTGGTACCAGGAGATGGTGCAGGTAAATTACGATTTACCTGCGGACCATAGTGGGCATTTTGCCTGGGTACCAGCCCCTGGGGCTCCTGCTAGTTCAGAGACAGCAAGGGGCCAGTTAGTGTTTCCTTGGAGGTTTAGGGATTGCTCTGTGGAGCAGGGGGAGACAGCTACCCAGCTCGCAGCTCTCCTGTGGGAGGGGAAGCGAGAGATGTTAGGGAGACAGAGGGTACCTGCTATGGATAAGCCATGCAGGACCCAGTGTCCTGATCACCCGGTAAACCCAGGCGATCAGCATCCCCACCATCAGACTGGCTACAGTGTCTTGATGGGGAGGGAAAGGTTCGACAGGGAGATCAGGGACACGCAGCAGTACTATAGGGATTTAGTGACTTGTTGCAGTGTCCTGACAGACTCCCTGACTAAGATGACTGGCCAGAGGGCATTAGTGCTGGCAGCCTGGTCCCAAGAAGATGGGCCAGCAATTGCAGAACTAAGTTCCTGCATTGCTGCAGTCAGCAGCCCCAAGCCCCTGCAATCTTTTGTGACCTCGGTGATCAGTGTCCCCATACCCAGGGATTGGCCCCTCGGGTGGAAGCGGGGAACCGGTGTGTTTTTACATCTGATCAGAGACCTGATGGACGTTGACCATGGAGGGGGCAGGAACCCTCAGCAGGCTGAAGGACTGTATCAACCAGAAAGACTTTGTCCTACCTCAAGAACCTCAATTTCTGTTAGACTCAGAAAGCCACCTGAGATGGTGACTGTCCTGGAGCCTTCATCTTGAGGGGGGAGGTTTGACGGTAGGGTTGGCTGAAGGACCTAGTAAAGAGAAATCCCAGCTATTTACCCCTAAAAAAACTAATTACCTCTAGTAATATTTCATCCAGCCAAATGTCTTTAATATCTGGGGAAGAACAGGGAATGTGTAAATGTATTTCCATGTCTGTAAGAATGTATTTCAAAGCCTTTATTCTTTTTTCCTTGTGACAATCCTTCCCCCAGTTTAGAAAGCCGGCATTGCCTTATGATGGGATTTGGGCTAGCTGTGTGTGATTCTAAATCCTGTCTTTTACATAATGACTTTATGTCTGTATTTATGCCTGTGTCATCAATTCCTCCCAGATTAGATACCTGGTATTGTGTGGTGATGGAATTAACATGAAAGAAAATAAATTAGATATTACACTGTTACTGTTATTTCTATGGAGAAAGACTAAGCAATTCACTTAGTTAAAGCTCTCCATAGAAATAATAGGATTAAAACCAGAGTTAGGACAGCTAGGTGTCAGGACTCCTGGGGAGAGGTGAAAGGCTGCTGATTAGATCTAGGAGTAAGAGCATTGTACTGTCCAAACTCTTAGGCTCCTACCCAGTCGGAGGTCTTGAGTGCCTTAGCACACCCTCCTCTGGCTTTTGTGGCATCAACCTAATCCGTGCTCTGATTAGCCAGCAGCCCCCTTCCATGTAAAGGATAGCCACAGAAGGCTGTATAAGGGGTGCTGTTGAACAGAGCAGGAGTTTCCCTCAGAGGGAGAGTGTGACGGTAGGGCTAGCTGGCCTCACAAAACTGGGATGAAGCCCAGCTAGCTACCCCTAAATCTATGTAACTTGGCCACCTATGTAAGGCTTATTGCAACCAAATGTATTTAATATCTGCGAAAGGATAGGGAATGCGTAATGCGCTATGTATGTAAGAATGTATTCCAAAGCCCTTTATTCCCTGTTAATGCAATTCCCAAGTCTAGTTGAGCAAGCAATATGAGGTAAAGTGTTTTGTGATCTATGTGTAAGCACTGTGATGTGATTTGGGAGTCAGTCCTGTAAAGTGTTAATTGGATTATGTGGTGAATGTAATCATTTCTAAGATAGCAGCCCTGTAACGTGTATATAGGATTATGTGACTGTATGTAATCATTTCTAAGATAGCAGCCCTGTAATGTGATTTGCACGTGTACATTTCTATGGAGGGGACTCTGTGATTTAATCAGCTGAGGTTCCTGCAGAGAAATGTGTACTGAGACACAGGCGGGGAGTGTGGAGGTGTTACAGACATTTGTGGAGATTCCCTCAGAGAGGCTATCAGACTGAGAGACACTCTGGGAAGGAGTGTGGAGATTGTATTGTATTGTATGTCTTTATTTATATAGCGCCATTAATGTACATAGCGCTTCACAGTAGTAATACACGTGGTAATCAAATAAATAACAGATAATATAAATAACAGATCATGGGAATAAGTGCTTTAGACATAAAAGTAACATTTCGGAAGAGGAGTCCCTGCCCCGAGGAGCTTACAGTCTAATTGGTAGGTAGGGAGAACGTACAGAGACAGTAGGAGGGAGTTCTGGTAAGTGCGTCTGCAGGGGCCAAGCATTATGCATCATGTGTTCAGAATATCCACAGTGCTATTCATATGCTTCTTTAAGCAAGTGTGTCTTAAGGTGGGTCTTAAAGGTGGATAGAGAGGGTGCAAGTCGGGTACTGAGGGGAAGGGCATTCCAGAGGTGTGGGGCAGTCAGTGAGAAAGGTTTAAGGCGGGAGAGGGCTTTAGATACAAAGGGGGTAGAAAGAAGACATCCTTGAGCAGAACGCAAGAGTCGGGATGGTGTATAACGAGAAATTAGGGCTCAGATGTAAGGAGGGGCAGAAGAATGTAAAGCTTTAAAAGTGAGGAGAAGAATGGAGTGTGAGATGCGGGATTTGATCGGAAGCCAGGAGAGGGATATGCCGAGACAGATCTAGGAAAGAGTAGAGTGATTCTGGCAGCAGCATTTAGGATAGATTGTAGGGGAGACAGGTGAGAGGCAGGAAGGCCGGACAGCAGGAGGTTACAGTGATCAAGACGGGAGAGAATGAAGGCCTGAGTCAGAGTTTTAGCAGTCGAGCAACAGAGGAAAGGGCGTATCTTTGTTATATTGCGGAGGAAAAACGACAAGTTTTAGAAATGTTTTGAATGTGAGGGGCGAATGTGAGAGAGGAGTCGAGTGTGACCCCTAGGCAGCGTGCTTGGGCTACTGGGTGAATGATTGTAGTTCCAACAGTAATGTGGAAGGAGGTAGTAGGGCCAGGTTTGGGAGGAAGTATGAGGAGCTCTGTTTTAGCCATGTTGAGTTTATGGCGGCGGAGGGCCATCCAGGATGATATAGCAGAGAGACATTCAGAAACTTTGGTTTGTACAGCAGGTGTAAGGTCGGGTGTTGAAAAGTATATTTGTGTGTCGTCAGCATAGAGGTGATATTTAAACCCAAAAGATGTTATTAGGTCACTGTAGGAGGACATGTGCAGAGGTACACAATGGAGACTGTTATAAGGTGAAATTATAACAAGGCTTTATTGTGCCTGTCGCTTTAAACAGCAAAAAAAAATTAACAGAAGCGAAATAGTGAGCCAACCAAAAACCCCAATCTCTGCTTTGGAGACTATCTCCACATGTAGCTCAGCCCTCTCTAACTGGGTTGGTTAGTTAAGCTATTTACCAGCCCAAATCATGGAGACATTTATCAATACACAGACCTAGATATTAGTCTTATACGAAAAAGTCTTATCTGTTAGCTGGGCTGCTGTAGGGGAAGCTTCTCTGCTCTCCTGGAAACGCACCCTTGTGTGCACAGAAAATGTCAGGCTCCAAGTTTAAAATCTTGTCCCCTTTGTCTTGTGGTCAGCTGGTCGCTCAAGACATCTGCCCTTCCTTGGTTCAGCCCCATTGTGGACTAAGGAATCTGCTCTGTCTCCAAAGTTCAGCTCAGGTGTGAGCTAAGGAGTCTCACTTCCTGTCTCAAAAGACATGCTTTTCTAAGCAATCTAATCAGGCAGGTGGTGTTAGTTAATTGCCTACCAGAAGTTAACCACCACACTGCTGGATTAGAGGCACATTTGTGAACAGGGATAAGTCCCCTGTTACAGTCACCTAGAGAGAGTGTGTACAGAGAAAAGAGAAGAGGTCCCAGGACAGAGCCCTGGGGTACCCCCACAGAGAGATCAATAGAGGAGGAGGAGGTGTTAGCAGAAGAGACACTGAAAGTACGATGGGAGAGGTAGGATGAGATCCAGGATAGAGCTTTGTTCCGAATACCAAGAGTATGGTGAATATGAAGGAGAAGAGGGTGGTCTACGGTGTCAAATGCTGCAGAGAGGTCGAGTAATATGAGCAGAGTGTAATGACCTCTGTCTTTGGCAGCATGGAGGTCGTCAGTTATTTTAGTGAGGGCTGTTTCCGTGGAGTGAGCAGTGCGGAAGCCAGATTGAAGAGGGTCTAGGAGAGAATAGGTGTTGAGTAAATGGAGCAAGCGAGAGAATACAAGACGTTCAAGGAGTTTAGAGGCAAAAGGCAGGAGGGAGACAGGTCGATAGTTAGAAAGACAGGTAGGGTCAAGCTTGCTGTTTTTGAGTAATGGTATGACTGTTGCATGTTTGAAGGAGGATGGAAAGGTTCCAGAGCAGAGGGAGGAGTTAAAAATGTGTGTGAGCATAGGGATTATAGTAGGATCCAGAGGTTTTAGGAGATGGGAGGGAATGGGGTCAAGAGGGCAAGTGGTAGAGGGAGAAGAGGCGATCAACAGCGACACATCCTCCTCTGAGACAGTGGAAAAAGAGTCAAGGAAGGCAGGAGGAGAGTTAGGAAGAGGTGTAGGATGGGAGGAAGAAACAGAGGGGATGTTCTGACGTATGGATTCCACCTTTTCCTTAAAATAGTCAGCGAAGTCCTGAGCGGAGATGGAGGAAGGAGAGGCAGCTGAGGGTGGTTTGAGTAGAGTATCAAAGACAGAGAACAGTCGGCGTGGGTTAGACTTGTGCATGTTGATTAGTGCAGAAAAGTAGGCTTGTTTAACTTGTGAGAGGGCAGAGTTGAAACAGGATAGCATAAATTTGTAGTGAAGGAAGTCTGCGAGAGTGTGAGATTTCCTCCAGAGGCGTTCAGAGGAACGAGTGGAGGAACGCAGCATGCGTGTGTGGGAATTTAGCCAGGGTCTAGGGTTAGAAGGACGAGTGCGGCAGAGAAAAAGCGGGGCATGTAGATCAAGAGACGAGGACAAGACAGAGTTGTAGTTCCTGACCAGGTTGTCGGGGTCTGTAGCAGAGCTGAGGGAGGAGCGTAAAGTGGACTCAGTCAGGTAAATGAATAGAGCGCAGGTTTCTGCAAAACCGGGGAGTAGACGGAGGTGGAGAAGGGGAGAAGCGAGATAGAGAGAATGAGATGATGGTCAGAGAGAGGAAAAGGGGAAATGGAGAAATCAGAGAGATAAGTTCTTAGTGAAAACCAGGTCTAAGTAGTGGCCATCCTTGTGTGTGCTGGCTGCAGTCCACTGTTGAAGGCCAAAAGAAGAGGTTAGAAAAAGAAAGCGGGAAGCCAAAGGGAGAGAGGGGGCATCAATGTGGCAATTGAAGTCTCCAAGGAGAAGAACAGGGAAGTCTGAGGAGAGAAAGAAAGAGAGCCAGGATTCAAAGTGAGAGAGAAAGGCAGAAGGGGGATGAGTAGCGGTAGGTGGGCGATAGATCACCGCCACATGGACAGGGAGAGGAGAGAAAATCTGGACAGTGTGAGCCTCAAAGGAGGGAAAAGCAAGAGAGGGAGGAATAGGAAGGGTTCGGTAACGACAGACAGAGAAGAGCAGGAGCCCCACGCCTCCACCCCTGCCATCAGTGTGCGGAGTGTGGGAGAAGGAAAGGCCACCGTAGGAGAGGGCAGCTTCCAGAGCAGAGTCAGACTGAGTGAGCCAGGTCTCAGTTATAGCAAATAGGATTCCCTCATGACCATCTGAGAGACACTCTGGGAAGGAGCGTGGAGATTCCCTCAGGACCATCTGAGAGACACTCTGGGAAGGAGTGTGGAGATTCCCTCAGGACCATCTGAGAGACACTCTGGGAAGGAGTGTGAAGATTCCCTCAGGACCATCTGAGAGACACTCTGGGAAGGAGCGTGGAGATTCCCTCAGGACCATCTGAGAGACACTCTGGGAAGGAGTGTGGAGATTCCCTCAGGACCATCTGAGAGACACTCTGGGAAGGAGTGTGGAGATTCCCTCAGGACCATCTGAGAGCCAGAGAGACAATCTGGGAAGGAGTTTGGATCTTGACAGTGACCAGCTGGAGATACAGGTCAGAGGGGCTGCTGTGTGTGATCTGCCCTCTGAGATCCTGGACAAGAAGCGGACAGGACAAGCCTTCTTGAAGCAGGCCCCTGCACCGAGCGAGGCTAGAGTCTACTCCCCAGGCCCCTGCACCTAGCGAGGCTAGAGTCTACTCCCCAGGCCCCCCAGTTGGTATTGTATCTTGTGTTGTACATCTTTGTTTGCTGGCGTGCCAGAATAAACCTAATTTTATTCAACAACCTTGTCCTGTCTGGTGCCAGTGATTTCGGTGTAAAAGTTCTGGTCTCCCGTGACAGAGAGACACTCTGGGAAAGAGTGTGGAGATTCCCTCAGAGGACCATCTGAGAGACACCCTGGGAAGGAGTGTGAAGACCATCTGAGAGACACCCTGGGAAGGAGTGTGGAGTTGGACTGTGACCAGCTGGAGATACATGTCAGAGTGGCTGCTGTGTGCAGCACTCTGATATCCTTAGCAGAGAAGCGGACAGGGGAAACCCATTTGAAGTGGGTCCCTGCACCTAGGAAAGGTAGGTCTCATTCCCCAGACCCCCGTAACAGTGTATATTTTTGTATTTTGTATTCTTGTGTGTTTCCGAGGTCTTATCCAAAATAAACCTCATTTTATTTCACTGCCTTGTTTTGCCCTGTGATTTGATCCTTTAAATATAAATGTGTTAAAAGACCTGGTCTGCCGTGACAGTGGGTAGGTGCAATAGATGACAGTAGTATTCAAAAAAGTGCAAACTGACTGTTTCGATTGTCCTGGCTGTCGGTGCGGGCACTTCCGTGAGAAGACATAGCCTAAAAAGGCGATACGCGTAGGCTTTTTGACCCTCTAAGGACTGTAACCAGGAAGTCTGACTCCAGCGAGCCACCGTACTGTTTCGCGTGCAGACGCGGAAGTGCCCGCGCCGACAGTCAGGACAATCGGACGATCGAGGCTGCCGAGGTAGAGGAGAAACAACAGACACGTATGCTGGGACCTGTGGATGATCCGGAGTGGTACGAGTGTACCCTTACTACACTCAATGCGCCATACAACTGGGAGAATGCGAGTGTGTTTTATTCTCCCGGTATTGTACTTATGTGCATTAAAACGTTATTATGCCATGTCTCCTCTCATGTATATCTGTTGAGGAGACAAGGAAACTGTTGAGATAATCACCTCTTTGCCACAGTGAGCGCTTTAATTCACAGCACAGCACTGCACGCATTGCTTATAATTGTTTAATATTTCACATAACCACACTCACTCAATTGCACTTTTATTTTGAATAAGTCAATAGATGGCAGTGCCTGGCCTTGATGGTGGGTAAGTGCAGTAGATGGCAGTGCCTGGCCTTGATGGTGGGTAAGTGCAATGGATGGCAGTGCCTGGCCTTGATGGTGGGTAAGTGATGTGGATGGCAGTGCCTGGCCTTGATGGTGGGTAAGTGCAGTGAATAGCAGTGCCTTGCCCTTAAGGTGGGTATGTGCAGTGAATAGCAGTGCCTTGCCCTTAAGGTGGGTATGTGCAGTGAATAGCAGTGGCTGGCCTTGATTGTGGGTATGTTCAGTAAATGGCAGTGGCTGGCATTGATGGTGGGTAAGTGCAGTAAATAGCAGTGTCTGGCCTTGATTGTGGGTAGGTGCAGTAGATGGCAATGCCTCTCCTTGATGATGGGTAAGGGCAGTGGATGGCAGTGTCTGGCCTTGATTGTGGGTAGGTGCAGTAGATGGCAATGGCTCTCCTTGATGATGGGTAAGGGCAGTGGATGGCAGTGTCTGGCCTTGATGGTGGGTAGGTGCAGTAGATGGCAATGCCTCTCCTTGATGATGGGTAAGGGCAGTGGATGGCAGTGTCTGGCCTTGATGGTGGGTAAGTGGGTGTTGTCACGATGAGCAAAACTATTAACACATTTATATTTTGGGTTTAGATTGAGCACACAAGTTGAGCAAAATAAATTGTCATTTATTTCCTTGATAGACAGACACACGACAACCTTAAAATACACTTAATAAAAACACTTACTGAATAGAGAAACGGGATAGAATGTCCAGAAAGGTGCAAAGCACCAGAAGATTGTCCTTTAAAATGTAGTCCTTTTGTAAGGGCGCAAATTGCCAGCCCAATCCTTCCGTGAAAGTGCAAAGTCTTTTCTGGTTCTTTGGGGTTCGTTCTGGATCCCCAGGGCTAACGAAATCCTGAAGCAGGGCTTGTTGCGATATTTTTAACCTTTTGCGTTCTGGAATTGTAGCCGCTGTACTTAGATCTTATCCGCTTGAAGAAATCAGGTAAAAAAAACACAGGAATGAGGGTTACAGGCCTCTTTAAGGACAGGGGCCCTTGGAGTGTTACATTAGCCTCATCCCATTGGCAAGGAATTATCTTCCTCCTATCAGAACCTGCCATGTCACGTGGGAAAATCCTACAGCCATCCCAGGTAACTCTGAGCATGCTCAGTAAGCAGCTTGGTAGCACTGCTGAGTAAAAAGGGGCCTCTCATTTCTGGGGACGCAATGTCTGGAGTTTGGTCCCAAGGTGTGAAATATCCAGGATGAGTAACAGGATCTGCTACTCAGAAACATCCAGGTTAAGTCACACTTTTAAGAGACTCTGGGGTCTTTCATCCCCCAGACCCATAGGCATCGCCTCAACAGGGGGCTCATGTATGCATAACATTTGTTCCTTAATGCATTACAAAGGCAGGCAGAAACAATAGCATCCTGCCTGTACATTTTAAACCTGCAACAGAAAGGCACTTTATCAAAAATATATGTTTCACTATGACAAAGTTATATTTTTAATATGTGTGTGCTTGGGGGGTTACACTGAGGCTGCACACCAAAAATCAGGGTGCTGGCTCACTCTGTTCCTAAATTAGCAGTCTTAAAGGAACGGCTCCTGTTATTCAGCACGGCAGGTAGAGACTAGCCTGCAAAAAGAGGACAACAATGCATGGAGGGGAAAATGGTACATGGGAACAGCATATAAAATTAACCTCTTCATCCCCAATACGAAATAGGGGTAACCAGCAGAGCACACTGCCTTTTATTAATGCGCCGATTACCCCCATTTTTGCCACAGGTGTGGGGACCAGTAGCCAGGAGTTCAGGCTATTGAAAGGTTTATTTCCGAAGTTGTTCTTTCAGATTTGAGTTGAAGGTGGGGAGAGGAGGTTCCAAAGGTGGGGGGGGGGAGTGAGGGAGGAGGAGGTTCCAAAGGTGGGGGGGGGAGGCAGTGAGGGAGAGGAGACCCAAAGAGGGCAACGAGAAACTTCACATGTGAGAGACAATATGGGCAGAAAAAAGACAGGCCTGTGCAAAGAGCAGGATCAGATCTGGGGCGGAACGGAGATAGTAAGGGGTAAATAGAGGCACCCCGAAGCCAAACTAGAACAAAGGGGCAGCTGGAGGGAGAGCCAGGCGAGATATCCGATCCACTCCGATCAAGTGCAGAACCCAGAGTTTGATTCCCCTCTTCCTGTGCTCATCTGATTCACGCCTCTCTCTCTCTCTCTCTCTCTGCTGCATTCTGTCGTTTTTACATCCAGGCCTCACTCAGCCAAAGCTGGATCTATTCAGTTGCGTTTGGTAGATGGGGGGAGGGAGGAGGGGATCTCACCTGTTTGGTTCCTGTCTTGTCCTGTCTGGGCCTCCTCTCCTCACCTTCTAATAGCCTCCTGTCTCACACCGTCCGCCCTTCTGCATCTCTCCTCCCAAACCCACACAGAACGTAATCATTTCAAAAGGTTATTAAATGTTCTACTGTAATGTTATATATAATATACCAATCCGTGAAACGGTACCCGACAGTATCTGTCCACGTGTTATTGGCAATATTCATGGGGCCGTGGGCCGAGGTCTGTGACATGCAACGTGTGACTGCTCCTTTCATTTAGTCATCGGTCTCTCCCATGGGGACTTTGCATGTTATGTTGAGAAAATTATACATTTAGCAGTATTACTAATGTCACTTCTGATTACCAATGGTTAATCAGACTGGAGGGAATTAGAAAGTTTGCATACCACCAGCTCCTGCTCACCACTCAATATACAATGTCTCTTCCACGCACCGTGTGCTCCTCCGCTCACCACTCAATATACAATGTCTCTTCCACGCACCGTGTGCTCCTCCGCTCACCACTCAATATACAATGTCTCTTCCACGCACCGTGTGCTCCTCCGCTCACCACTCAATATACAATGTCTCATACATGCACCGTGTGCTCCTCCGCTCACCACTCAATATACAATGTCTCATACATGCACCGTGTGCTCCTCCGCTCACCACTTAATATACAATGTCTCTTCCACGCACCGTGTGCTCCTCCGCTCACCACTCAATATACAATGTCTCTTCCACGCACCGTGTGCTCCTCCGCTCACCACTTAATATACAATGTCTCTTCCACGCACCGTGTGCTCCTCCGCTCACCACTTAATATACAATGTCTCTTCCACGCACCGTGTGCTCCTCCGCTCACCACTTAATATACAATGTCTCTTCCACGCACCGTGTGCTCCTCCGCTCACCACTCAATATACAATGTCTCTTCCACGCACCGTGTGCTCCTCCGCTCACCACTTAATATACAATGTCTCTTCCACACACCGTGTGCTCCTCCGCTCACCACTTAATATACAATGTCTCATACATGCACCGTGTGCTCCTCCGCTCACCACTTAATATACAATGTCTCTTCCACACACCGTGTGCTCCTCCGCTCACCACTTAATATACAATGTCTCATACATGCACCGTGTGCTCCTCCGCTCACCACTTAATATACAATGTCTCATACATGCACCGTGTGCTCCTCCGCTCACCACTTAATATACAATGTCTCTTCCACACACCGTGTGCTCCTCCGCTCACCACTTAATATACAATGTCTCTTCCACGCACCGTGTGCTCCTCCGCTCACCACTTAATATACAATGTCTCATACATGCACCGTATGCTCCTCCGCTCACCACTTAATATACAATGTCTCTTCCACGCACCGTGTGCTCCTCCGCTCACCACTTAATATACAATGTCTCTTCCATGCACCGTGTGCTCTTCCGCTCACCACTTAATATACAATGTCTCTTCCACGCACCGTGTGCTCCTCCGCTCACCACTTAATATACAATGTCTCTTCCACGCACCGTGTGCTCCTCCGCTCACCACTTAATATACAATGTCTCTTCCACGCACCGTGTGCTCCTCCGCTCACCACTTAATATACAATGTCTCTTCCACGCACCGTGTGCTCCTCCGCTCACCACTTAATATACAATGTCTCTTCCACGCACCGTGTGCTCCTCCGCTCACCACTTAATATACAATGTCTCTTCCTCACACCGTGTGCTCCTCCGCTCACCACTTAATATACAATGTCTCATACATGCACCGTGTGCTCCTCCGCTCACCACTTAATATACAATGTCTCTTCCACACACCGTGTGCTCCTCCGCTCACCACTTAATATACAATGTCTCTTCCACGCACCGTGTGCTCCTCCGCTCACCACTTAATATACAATGTCTCTTCCACGCACCGTGTGCTCCTCCGCTCACCACTTAATATACAATGTCTCTTCCACGCACCGTGTGCTCCTCCGCTCACCACTTAATATACAATGTCTCTTCCACGCACCGTGTGCTCCTCCGCTCACCACTTAATATACAATGTCTCTTCCACGCACCGTGTGCTCCTCCGCTCACCACTTAATATACAATGTCTCATACATGCACCGTGTGCTCCTCCGCTCACCACTTAATATACAATGTCTCTTCCACACACCGTGTGCTCCTCCGCTCACCACTTAATATACAATGTCTCATACATGCACCGTGTGCTCCTCCGCTCACCACTTAATATACAATGTCTCTTCCACACACCGTGTGCTCCTCCGCTCACCACTTAATATACAATGTCTCATACATGCACCGTGTGCTCCTCTGCTCACCACTTAATATACAATGTCTCTTCTACGCACCGTGTGCTCCTCCGCTCACCACTTAATATACAATGTCTCATACAAGCACCGTGTGCTCCTCCGCTCACCACTTAATATACAATGTCTCTTCCACGCACCGTGTGCTCCTCCGCTCACCACTTAATATACAATGTCTCTTCCACGCACCGTGTGCTCCTCCGCTCACCACTTAATATACAATGTCTCTTCCACGCACCGTGTGCTTCTCCGCTCACCACTTAATATACAATGTCTCTTCCACGCACCGTGTGCCCCTCCGCTCACCACTTAATATACAATGTCTCTTCCACGCACCGTGTGCTCCTCCGCTCACCACTTAATATACAATGTCTCTTCCACGCACAGTGTGCTCCTCCGCTCACCACTTAATATACAATGTCTCTTCGACGCACCGTGTGCTCCTCCGCTCACCACTTAATATACAATGTCTCTTCCACGCACTGTGTGCTCCTCCGCTCACCACTTAATATACAATGTCTCTTCCACGCACCGTGTGCTCCTCCGCTCACCACTTAATATACAATGTCTCTTCCACGCACCGTGTGCTCCTCCGCTCACCACTTAATATACAATGTCTCTTCCACGCACCGTGTGCTCCTCCGCTCACCACTTAATATACAATGTCTCATACATGCACCGTGTGCTCCTCCGCTCACCACTTAATATACAATGTCTCTTCCATGCACAGTGTGCTCCTCCGCTCACCACTTAATATACAATGTCTCTTCCACGCACCGTGTGCTCCTCCGCTCACCACTTAATATACAATGTCTCTTCCACGCACCGTGTGCTCCTCCGCTCACCACTTAATATACAATGTCTCTTCCACGCACCGTGTGCTCCTCCGCTCACCACTTAATATACAATGTCTCTTCCATGCACCGTGTGCTCCTCCGCTCACCACTTAATATACAATGTCTCTTCCACGCACCGTGTGCTCCTCCGCTCACCACTTAATATACAATGTCTCTTCCACGCACCGTGTGCTCCTCCGCTCACCACTTAATATACAATGTCTCTTCCACGCACCGTGTGCTCCTCCGCTCACCACTTAATATACAATGTCTCTTCCACGCACCGTGTGCTCCTCCGCTCACCACTTAATATACAATGTCTCTTCCACGCACCGTGTGCTCCTCCGCTCACCACTTAATATACAATGTCTCATACATGCACCGTGTGCTCCTCCGCTCACCACTTAATATACAATGTCTCTTCCACGCACCGTGTGCTCCTCCGCTCACCACTTAATATACAATGTCTCTTCCATGCACCGTGTGCTCCTCCGCTCACCACTTAATATACAATGTCTCTTCCACGCACCGTGTGCTCCTCCGCTTGCTTGGGTTTAGTCCTTTTGAGTCGCCCTATCCCTCCTCTGTCTGCGTGTGAAAGTTGGGTGGAAAAGGGAGGTGTTGTGTCCCACCCTTCCTGCATGCACCCTCCTCACCACACCTTTGTGTGTTCCTGGGCACAGTAAGAGATGTTTCTGGGTGTGAGCAGTTCCTTTCTCATATTGCCCCCGAAAGTAACTTACCTGCCCCTTGTTGCCCCCTCCCAGATTAAGAAAGCCGAGCTGGACAGGAAGACTCTGGACTGGGAGATTGTAGAGCTGACAAACAAACTGCTGGATGCAAAAACTGCCATCAACAAACTAGAAGAGCTGAATGTAATGTCCTGATTTAGGGACGGGTTATAACACTGGGGCGGGGTGTAGGGACGGGTTATAACACTGGGACGGGGTGTAGGGACGGGTTACAACACTGGGGCGGGGTGTAGGGACGGGTTATAACACTGGGGCGGGGTGTAGGGACGGGTTATAACACTGGGACGGGGTGTATGGACGGGTTATAACATGGGGCGGGGGGAAGGGACGGGTTATAACACGGGGCGGGGGGAAGGGACGGGTTATAACACTGGGGCGGGGTGTAGGGACGGGTTATAACACTGGGGCGGGGTGTAGGGACGGGTTATAACACGGGGCGGGGTGTAGGGACGGGTTATAACACTGGGGCGGGGTGTAGGGACGGGTTATAACACTGGGGCGGGATGTAGGGACGGGTTATAACACTGGGGCGGGGTGTAGGGACGGGTTATAACACTGGGGCGGGGTGTAGGGACGGGTTATAACACTGGGGCGGGTGTAGGGACGGGTTATAACACTGGGGCGGGGTGTAGGGACGGGTTATAACACTGGGACGGGGTGTAGGGACGGGTTATAACACTGGGACGGGGTGTAGGGACGGGTTATAACACGGGGCGGGGTGTAGGGACGGGTTATAACACTGGGGCGGGGTGTAAGGACGGGTTATAACACTGGGGCGGGGTGTAGGGACGGGTTATAACACTGGGGCGGGGTGTAGGGACGGGTTATAACACTGGGGCGGGGTGTAGGGACGGGTTATAACACTGGGGCGGGGTGTAGGGACGGGTTATAACACGGGGCGGGGTGTAGGGACGGGTTATAACACGGGGCGGGGTGTAGGGACGGGTTATAACACTGGGGCGGGGGGTAGGGACGGGTTATAACACTGGGGCGGGGTGTAGGGACGGGTTATAACACGGGGCGGGGTGTAGGGACAGGTTATAACACTGGGGCGGGTGTAGGGACGGGTTATAACACTGGGGCGGGGTGTAGGGACGGGTTATAACACTGGGGCGGAGTGTAGGGACGGGTTATAACACTGGGGCGGGGGGTAGGGACGGGTTATAACACTGGGGCGGGGTGTAGGGACGGGTTATAACACTGGGGCGGGGTGTAGGGACGGGTTATAACACTGGGGCGGGGTGTAGGGGCGGGTTATAACACTGGGACGGGGTGTAGGGACGAGTTATAACACTGGGACGGGGGGTAGGGACGGGTTATAACATGGGACGGGGTGTAGGGACGGGTTATAACACTGGGACGGGGTGTAGGGACGGGTTATAACACTGGGACGGGGTGTAGGGACGGGTTATAACACTGGGGCGGGGTGTAGGGACGGGTTATAACACTGGGGCGGGGGTAGGGACGGGTTATAACACTGGGGCGGGTGTAAGGACGGGTTATAACACTGGGGCGGGGTGTAGGGACGGGTTATAACACTGGGGCGGGGGGTAAGGACGGGTTATAACACTGGGACGGGGGGTAGGGACGGGTTATAACACGGGACGGGGTGTAGGGACGGGTTATAACACTGGGGCGGGGTGTAGGGACGGGTTAAAACACTGGGACGGGGTGTAGGGACGGGTTATAACACTGGGGCGGGGTGTAGGGACGGGTTATAACACTGGGGCGGGGTGTAGGGACGGGTTATAACACTGGGACGGGGTGTAGGGACGGGTTATAACACTGGGGCGGGGTGTAGGGACGGGTTATAACACTGGGGCGGGGTGTAGGGACGGGTTATAACACTGGGGCGGGGTGTAGGGACGGGTTATAACACTGGGGCGGGGTGTAGGGACGGGTTATAACACGGGGCGGGGTGTAGGGACGGGTTATAACACTGGGGCGGGGTGTAGGGACGGGTTATAACACTGGGGCGGGGTGTAGGGACGGGTTATAACACTGGGGCGGGGTGTAGGGACGGGTTATAACACTGGGACGGGGTGTAGGGACGAGTTATAACACTGGGACGGGGGGTAGGGACGGGTTATAACATGGGACGGAGTGTAGGGATGGGTTATAACACTGGGGCGGGGTGTAGGGACGGGTTATAACACTGGGACGGGGTGTAGGGACGGGTTATAACACTGGGGCGGGGTGTAGGGACGGGTTATAACACTGGGACGGGGTGTAGGGACGGGTTATAACACTGGGGCGGGGTGTAGGGACGGGTTATAACACTGGGGCGGGGTGTAGGGACGGGTTATAACACTGGGACGGGGTGTAGGGACGGGTTATAACACGGGGCGGGGTGTAGGGGCGGGTTATTTATTTATTTATAATGTGTGTTACCAGGAAGTAATACATTGAGAGTTACCTCTCGTTTTCACGTATGTCCTGGGCACAGAGTTAAGACAAATAATACATGGTTACAAATACAGTTACATAAATGAACAGGGTATACATTATATACAAGACATTGCATGCACAGTTACAGATAATATATGTTATGAGCGTATGTAACTGTTACAGATAATATATGTTATAGGCATATGTAACAGTTACAGATAATATATATTATGGGCGTATGTAACAGTTACAGATAATATATATTATATGCGTATGTAACAGTTACAGATAATATATATTATGGGCGTATGTAACAGTTACAGATAATATATATTATGGGCGTATGTAACAGTTACAGATAATATATATTATGGGCGTATGTTACAGTTACAGATAATATATATTATAGGCGTATGTAACAGTTACAGGTAATATATATTATAGGCGTATGTAACAGTTACAGATAATATATATTATAGGCGTATGTAACAGTTACAGATAATATATATTATAGGCGTATGTAACAGTTACAGATAATATATATTATGGGCGTATGTAACAGTTACAGATAATATATATTATAGGCGTATGTAACAGTTACAGGTAATATATATTATAGGCGTATGTAACAGTTACAGGTAATATATATTATGGGCGTATGTAACAGTTACAGATAATATATATTATGGGCGTATGTAACAGTTACAGATAATATATATTATAGGCGTATGTAACAGTTACAGATAATATATATTATGGGCGTATGTAACAGTTACAGGTAATATATATTATGGGCGTATGTAACAGTTACAGATAATATATATTATGCGCGTATGTAACAGTTACAGATAATATATATTATAGGCGTATGTAACAGTTACAGATAATATATATTATAGGCGTATGTAACAGTTACAGGTAATATATATTATAGGCGTATGTAACAGTTACAGGTAATATATTATGGGCGTATGTAACAGTTACAGATAATATATATTATATGCGTATGTAACAGTTACAGATAATATATATTATAGGCGTATGTAACAGTTACAGATAATATATATTATAGGCGTATGTAACAGTTACAGATAATATATATTATAGGCGTATGTAACAGTTACAGATAATATATATTATAGGCGTATGTATCAGTTACAGATAATATATATTATAGGCGTATGTAACAGTTACAGATAATATATATTATGGGCGTATGTATCAGTTACAGATAATATATATTATAGGCGTATGTAACAGTTACAGATAATATATATTATAGGCGTATGTATCAGTTACAGATAATATATATTATAGGCGTATGTAACAGTTACAGATAATATATATTATGGGCGTATGTATCAGTTACAGATAATATATATTATAGGCGTATGTAACAGTTACAGATAATATATATTATGGGCGTATGTAACAGTTACAGATAATATATATTATAGGCGAATGTAACAGTTACAGATAATATATATTATGCGCGTATGTAACAGTTACAGATAATATATATTATGGGCGAATGTAACAGTTACAGATAATATATATTATGGGCGTATGTAACAGTTACAGATAATATATATTATAGGCGTGTGTAACAGTTACAGATAATATATATTATAGGCGTATGTAACAGTTACAGATAATATATATTATAGGCGTATGTAACAGTTACAGATAATATATATTATAGGCGTATGTAACAGTACAGATAATATATATTATAGGCGTATGTAACAGTTACAGATAATATATATTATGCGCGTATGTAACAGTTACAGATAATATATATTATGGGCGTATGTAACAGTTACAGATAATATATATTATGCGCGTATGTAACAGTTACAGATAATATATATTATGGGCGTATGTAACAGTTACAGATAATATATATTATAGGCGTATGTAACAGTTACAGATAATATATATTATAGGCGTATGTAACAGTTACAGATAATATATATTATAGGCGTATGTAACAGTACAGATAATATATATTATAGGCGTATGTAACAGTTACAGATAATATATATTATGCGCGTATGTAACAGTTACAGATAATATATATTATGGGCGTATGTAACAGTTACAGATAATATATATTATGCGCGTATGTAACAGTTACAGATAATATATATTATGGGCGTATGTAACAGTTACAGATAATATATATTATAGGCGTATGTAACAGTTACAGATAATATATATTATGGGCGTATGTAACAGTTACAGATAATATATATTATAGGCGTATGTAACAGTTACAGATAATATATATTATAGGCGTATGTAACAGTTACAGATAATATATATTATGGGCGTATGTAACAGTTACAGGTAATATATATTATAGGCGTATGTAACAGTTACAGATAATATATATTATAGGCGTATGTAACAGTTACAGATAATATATATTATAGGCGTGTGTAACAGTTACAGATAATATATATTATAGGCGTATGTAACAGTAACAGGTAATATATATTATAGGCGTATGTAACAGTTACAGATAATATATATTATAGGCGTATGTAACAGTTACAGATAATATATATTATGGGCGTATGTAACAGTTACAGGTAATATATATTATAGGCGTATGTAACAGTTACAGATAATATATATTATAGGCGTGTGTAACAGTTACAGATAATATATATTATGGGCGTATGTAACAGTTACAGATAATATATATTATGAGCGTATGTAACAGTTACAGATAATATATATTATAGGCGTATGTAACAGTTACAGGTAATATATATTATAGGCGTATGTAACAGTTACAGGTAATATATATTATAGGCGTATGTAACAGTTACAGATAATATATATTATAGGCGTATGTAACAGTTACAGATAATATATATTATGGGCGTATGAGACAGTTACAGATAATATATATTATGGGCGTACGTAACAGTTACAGATAATATATATTATGGGCGTATGTAACAGTTACAGATAATATATATTATAGGCGTATGTAACAGTTACAGATAATATATATTATAGGCGTATGTAACAGTTACAGATAATATATATTATGGGCGCGTGTAACAGTTACAGATAATATATATTATGGGCGTACGTAACAGTTACAGATAATATATATTATGGGCGCGTGTAACAGTTACAGATAATATATATTATGGGCGTACGTAACAGTTACAGATAATATATATTATGGGCGTATGTAACAGTTACAGATAATATATATTATGGGCGAATGTAACAGTTACAGACCAGGTTAAAGTGTGAGACAGCCTTAGATTTGAAAGAACTTAAACTGGTGCTGGTTGTGAGAGTCTCCGGTAGGTTGTTCCAGTTTTGGGGTTATAACACAGGGCGGGATGTAATAATTGCAGTTTTATTGAGATTATTACACCTTGTTTTTTTTAATTAATCTCCGTTATAATACAAGAGGGATAATCTATATAATAATGATATTGTAGCAGATGCGTGGAATTGAGATTATTACACTCTGGTGTGTAAATTAGATTAGATAAAATTAAATTAGATTACCCATTACTCTCTTGTGGTATAACTTTATTTTTATTACACTGCCCTCTGTGGTAATAATCTCACTGATAATACATTAGTATTTATCATACTGGAGGGGATGTTATATTCTCAGTCATAACATAGTAAGCGGGGGGGGGTGTTAATGAGCAGCGGAGGGTTAGCGTGGGGGGTGTTAATGAGCAGCGGAGGGTAAGCGTGGGGTGTGTTAATGAGCAGCGGAGGGTAAGCGGGGGGGGTGTTAATGAGCAGCGGAGGGTAAGCGGGGGGGGTGTTAATGAGCAGCGGAGGGTTAGCGTGGGGTGTGTTAATGAGCAGCGGAGGGTAAGCGGGGGGTGTGTTAATGAGCAGCGGAGGGTAAGCGTGGGGTGTGTTAATGAGCAGCGGAGGGTAAGCGGGGGGTGTGTTAATGAGCAGCGGAGGGTAAGCGGGGGGGGTGTTAATGAGCAGCGGAGGGTTAGCGTGGGGTGTGTTAATGAGCAGCGGAGGGTTAGCGTGGGGTGTGTTAATGAGCAGCGGAGGGTAAGCGGGGGGTGTGTTAATGAGCAGCGGAGGGTTAGCGTGGGGGGTGTTAATGAGCAGCGGAGGGTTAGCGTGGGGTGTGTTAATGAGCAGCGGAGGGTAAGCGGGGGGGTGTTAATGAGCAGCGGAGGGTAAGCGGGGGGGGTGTTAATGAGCAGCGGAGGGTAAGCGGGGGGTGTGTTAATGAGCAGCGGAGGGTAAGCGGGAGGTGTGTTAATGAGCAGCTGGGGGTGTAATGTGTGCGCAATAACGGGCGGGGGTGTAATGTGTGCGCGATAACGGGCGGGGGGTGTAATGTGTGCAAGATAACGGGCGGGGGGTGTAATGTGTGCGCGATAACGGGCGGGGGTGTAATGTGTGCAAGATAACGGGCGGGGGGTGTAATGTGTGCGCGATAACGGGCGGGGGGTGTAATGTGTGCAAGATAACGGGCGGGGGGTGTAATGTGTGCAAGATAACGGGCGGGGGGTGTAATGTGTGCAAGATAACGGGCGGGGGGTGTAATGTGTGCAAGATAACGGGCGGGGGGTGTAATGTGTGCAAGATAACGGGCGGGGGGTGTAATGTGTGCAAGATAACGGGCGGGGGTGTTATGTGTGCAAGATAACGGGCGGGGGGTGTAATGTGTGCGCGATAACAGGCGGGGGGTGTAATGTGTGCGCGATAACGGGCGGGGGGTGTAATGTGTGCAAGATAACGGGCGGGGGGTGTAATGTGTGCAAGATAACGGGCGGGGGGTGTAATGTGTGCAAGATAACGGGCGGGGGGTGTAATGTGTGCGCGATAACGGGCGGGGGGTGTAATGTGTGCGCGATAACGGGCGGGGGTGTAATGTGTGCAAGATAACGGGCGGGGGGTGTAATGTGTGCAAGATAACGGGCGGGGGTGTAATGTGTGCGCGATAACGGGCGGGGGTGTAATGTGTGCAAGATAACAGGCGGGGGTGTAATGTGTGCAAGATAACGGGCGGGGGGTGTAATGTGTGCGCGATAACGGGCGGGGGTGTAATGTGTGCAAGATAACGGGCGGGGGTGTAATGTGTGCAAGATAACAGGCGGGGGTGTAATGTGTGCAAGATAACGGGCGGGGGGTGTAATGTGTGCAAGATAACAGGCGGGGGTGTAATGTGTGCGCGATAACGGGCGGGGGGTGTAATGTGTGCAAGATAACGGGCGGGGGGTGTAATGTGTGCAAGATAACGGGCGGGGGGTGTAATGTGTGCAAGATAACAGGCGGGGGTGTAATGTGTGCAAGATAACGGGCGGGGGGTGTAATGTGTGCAAGATAACGGGCGGGGGGTGTAATGTGTGCAAGATAACAGGCGGGGGTGTAATGTGTGCAAGATAACGGGCGGGGGTGTAATGTGTGCAAGATAACAGGCGGGGGTGTAATGTGTGCAAGATAACGGGCGGGGGGTGTAATGTGTGCAAGATAACGGGCGGGGGGTGTGTTAATGAGCAGCGGAGGGTAAGCGGGGGGGGTGTTAATGAGCAGCGGAGGGTAAGCGGGGGGTGTGTTAATGAGCAGCGGAGGGTTAGCGTGGGGTGTGTTAATGAGCAGCGGAGGGTAAGCGGGGGGGGTGTTAATGAGCAGCGGAGGGTTAGCGTGGGGTGTGTTAATGAGCAGCGGAGGGTTAGCGTGGGGTGTGTTAATGAGCAGCGGAGGGTTAGCGTGGGGTGTGTTAATGAGCAGCGGAGGGTAAGCGGGGGGGTGTTAATGAGCAGCGGAGGGTAAGCGGGGGGGGTGTTAATGAGCAGCGGAGGGTAAGCGGGGGGTGTGTTAATGAGCAGCGGAGGGTAAGCGGGAGGTGTGTTAATGAGCAGCTGGGGGTGTAATGTGTGCGCGATAACGGGCGGGGGTGTAATGTGTGCGCGATAACGGGCGGGGGGTGTAATGTGTGCAAGATAACGGGCGGGGGGTGTAATGTGTGCAAGATAACGGGCGGGGGTGTAATGTGTGCAAGATAACGGGCGGGGGGTATAATGTGTGCAAGATAACGGGCGGGGGGTGTAATGTGTGCGCGATAACGGGCGGGGGTGTAATGTGTGCGCGATAACGGGCGGGGGGTGTAATGTGTGCAAGATAACGGGCGGGGGGTGTAATGTGTGCAAGATAACGGGCGGGGTGTAATGTGTGCAAGATAACGGGCGGGGGGTGTAATGTGTGCAAGATAACGGGCGGGGGGTGTAATGTGTGCAAGATAACAGGCGGGGGGTGTAATGTGTGCAAGATAACAGGCGGGGGGTGTAATGTGTGCAAGATAACGGGCGGGGGGTGTAATGTGTGCAAGATAACAGGCGGGGGTGTAATGTGTGCAAGATAACGGGCGGGGGGTGTAATGTGTGCGCGATAACGGGCGGGGGGTGTAATGTGTGCAAGATAACGGGCGGGGGGTGTAATGTGTGCAAGATAACGGGCGGGGGGTGTAATGTGTGCAAGATAACGGGCGGGGGGTGTAATGTGTGCAAGATAACGGGCGGGGGTGTTATGTGTGCAAGATAACGGGCGGGGGTGTAATGTGTGCAAGATAACGGGCGGGGGTGTAATGTGTGCAAGATAACGGGCGGGGGTGTAATGTGTGCAAGATAACGGGCGGGGGGTGTAATGTGTGCGCGATAACGGGCGGGGGGTGTAATGTGTGCAAGATAACGGGCGGGGGGTGTAATGTGTGCAAGATAACGGGCGGGGGTGTAATGTGTGCAAGATAACGGGCGGGGGTGTAATGTGTGCAAGATAACGGGCGGGGGGTGTAATGTGTGCGCGATAACGGGCGGGGGGTGTAATGTGTGCAAGATAACGGGCGGGGGTGTAATGTGTGCAAGATAACGGGCGGGGGTGTAATGTGTGCAAGATAACAGGCGGGGGTGTAATGTGTGCAAGATAACGGGCGGGGGTGTAATGTGTGCAAGATAACGGGCGGGGGTGTAATGTGTGCAAGATAACAGGCGGGGGGTGTAATGTGTGCAAGATAACGGGCGGGGGTGTAATGTGTGCAAGATAACGGGCGGGGGGTGTAATGTGTGCAAGATAGCAGGCGGGGGGTGTAATGTGTGCGCGATAACAGGCGGGGGGTGTAATGTGTGCAAGATAACAGGCGGGGGGTGTAATGTGTGCAAGATAACGGGCGGGGGGTGTAATGTGTGCAAGATAAGGGGCGGGGGGTGTAATGTGTGCGCGATAACGGGCGGGGGGTGTAATGTGTGCGCGATAACGGGCGGGGGGTGTAATGTGTGCAAGATAACGGGCGGGGGGTGTAATGTGTGCAAGATAACGGGCGGGGGGTGTAATGTGTGCGCGATAACGGGCGGGGGGTGTAATGTGCGCAAGATAACGGGCGGGGGGTGTAATGTGTGCGCGATAACAGGCGGGGGTGTAATGTGTGCAAGATAAGGGGCGGGGGGTGTAATGTGTGCGCGATAAGGGGCGGGGGGTGTAATGTGTGCGCGATAACAGGCGGGGGTGTAATGTGTGCACGATAACGGGCGGGGGTGTAATGTGTGCAAGATAACAGGCGGGGGTGTAATGTGTGCAAGATAACGGGCGGGGGGTGTAATGTGTGCAAGATAAGGGGCGGGGGGTGTAATGTGTGCGCGATAACGGGCGGGGGGTGTAATGTGTGCGCGATAACGGGCGGGGGGTGTAATGTGTGCAAGATAACGGGCGGGGGGTGTAATGTGTGCAAGATAACGGGCGGGGGGTGTAATGTGTGCAAGATAACGGGCGGGGGTGTAATGTGTGCAAGATAACGGGCGGGGGTGTAATGTGTGCGCGATAACGGGCGGGGGGTGTAATGTGCGCAAGATAACGGGCGGGGGGTGTAATGTGTGCGCGATAACAGGCGGGGGTGTAATGTGTGCAAGATAACAGGCGGGGTGTGTAATGTGTGCAAGATAACAGGCGGGGGGTGTAATGTGTGCAAGATAACGGGCGGGGGTGTAATGTGTGCAAGATAACGGGCGGGGGGTGTAATGTGTGCAAGATAACGGGCGGGGGGTGTAATGTGTGCAAGATAACGGGCGGGGGGTGTAATGTGTGCAAGATAACGGACGGGGGGTGTAATGTGTGCAAGATAACGGGCGGGGGTGTAATGTGTGCAAGATAACGGGCGGGGGGTGTAATGTGTGCAAGATAACGGGCGGGGGGTGTAATGTGTGCGCGATAACGGGCGGGGGTGTAATGTGTGCAAGATAACAGGCGGGGGTGTAATGTGTGCAAGATAACGGGCGGGGGGTGTAATGTGTGCGCGATAACGGGCGGGGGTGTAATGTGTGCAAGATAACGGGCGGGGGTGTAATGTGTGCAAGATAACAGGCGGGGGTGTAATGTGTGCAAGATAACGGGCGGGGGGTGTAATGTGTGCAAGATAACAGGCGGGGGTGTAATGTGTGCAAGATAACGGGCGGGGGGTGTAATGTGTGCAAGATAACGGGCGGGGGGTGTAATGTGTGCAAGATAACGGGCGGGGGTGTAATGTGTGCAAGATAACAGGCGGGGGGTGTAATGTGTGCAAGATAACAGGCGGGGGTGTAATGTGTGCAAGATAACGGGCGGGGGGTGTAATGTGTGCAAGATAACAGGCGGGGGGTGTAATGTGTGCAAGATAACAGGCGGGGGTGTAATGTGTGCAAGATAACGGGCGGGGGGTGTAATGTGTGCAAGATAACGGGCGGGGGGTGTAATGTGTGCAAGATAACGGGCGGGGGGTGTAATGTGTGCAAGATAACGGGCGGGGGGTGTAATGTGTGCAAGATAACGGGCGGGAGTGTAATGTGCGCGATAACAGGCGGGGGGTGTAATGTGTGCAAGATAACGGGCGGGGGGTGTAATGTGTGCGCGATAACAGGCGGGGGGTGTAATGTGTGCAAGATAACGGGCGGGGGTGTAATGTGTGCAAGATAACGGACGGGGGGTGTAATGTGTGCAAGATAACAGGCGGGGGTGTAATGTGTGCGCGATAACGGGCGGGGGTGTAATGTGTGCAAGATAACGGGCGGGGGTGTAATGTGTGCAAGATAACGGGCGGGGGTGTAATGTGTGCAAGATAACAGGCGGGGGGTGTAATGTGTGCAAGATAACGGGCGGGGGTGTAATGTGTGCAAGATAACGGGCGGGAGTGTAATGTGTGCAAGATAACAGGCGGGGGGTGTAATGTGTGCAAGATAACGGGCGGGGGTGTAATGTGTGCAAGATAACGGGCGGGGGGTGTAATGTGTGCAAGATAACGGGCGGGGGGTGTAATGTGTGCAAGATAACGGGCGGGGGTGTAATGTGTGCGCAAGATAACAGGCGGGGGTGTAATGTGTGCAAGATAACGGGCGGGGGGTGTAATGTGTGCAAGATAACGGGCGGGGGTGTAATGTGTGCGCGATAACGGACGGGGGTGTAATGTGTGCAAGATAACGGGCGGGGGGTGTAATGTGTGAGCGATAACGGGCGGGGGGTGTAATGTGTGCACGATAACGGGCGGGGGTGTAATGTGTGCAAGATAACGGGCGGGGGTGTAATGTGTGCGCGATAACGGGCGGGGGTGTAATGTGTGCACGATAACGGGCGGGGGTGTAATGTGTGCAAGATAACGGGCGGGGGTGTAATGTGTGCAAGATAACGGGCGGGGGTGTAATGTGTGCAAGATAACGGGCGGGGGGTGTAATGTGTGCAAGATAACAGGCGGGGGTGTAATGTGTGCAAGATAACAGGCGGGGGGTGTAATGTGTGCAAGATAACGGGCGGGGGTGTAATGTGTGCAAGATAACGGGCGGGGGGTGTAATGTGTGCACGATAACGGGCGGGGGGTGTAATGTGTGCAAGATAACGGGCGGGGGGTGTAATGTGTGCAAGATAACAGGCGGGGGGTGTAATGTGTGCAAGATAACGGGCGGGGGTGTAATGTGTGCAAGATAACGGGCGGGGGGTGTAATGTGTGCAAGATAACGGGCGGGGGGTGTAATGTGTGCAAGATAACGTGCGGGGGGTGTAATGTGTGCAAGATAACGGACGGGGGGTGTAATGTGTGCAAGATAACGGGCGGGGGGTGTAATGTGTGCAAGATAACGGGCGGGGGTGTAATGTGTGCAAGATAACAGGCGGGGGTGTAATGTGTGCAAGATAACGGGCGGGGGTGTAATGTGTGCAAGATAACGGGCGGGGGGTGTAATGTGTGCACGATAACGGGGGGGGGGTGTAATGTGTGCAAGATAACGGACGGGGGGTGTAATGTGTGCAAAATAACAGGCGGGGGTGTAATGTGTGCAAGATAACGGGCGGGGGGTGTAATGTGTGCAAGATAACGGGCGGGGGTGTAATGTGTGCGCGATAACGGGCGGGGGGTGTAATGTGTGCAAGATAACGGGCGGGGGGTGTAATGTGTGCAAGATAACGGACGGGGGGTGTAATGTGTGCAAGATAACAGGCGGGGGTGTAATGTGTGCAAGATAACGGGCGGGGGGTGTAATGTGTGCAAGATAACGGGCGGGGGTGTAATGTGTGCGCGATAACGGGCGGGGGGTGTAATGTGTGCAAGATAACAGGCGGGGGGTGTAATGTGTGCAAGATAACAGGCGGGGGGTGTAATGTGTGCAAGATAACGGGCGGGGGTGTAATGTGTGCAAGATAACGGGCGGGGGGTGTAATGTGTGCAAGATAACGGGCGGGGGTGTAATGTGTGCAAGATAACGGGCGGGGGGTGTAATGTGTGCAAGATAACGGGCGGGGGGTGTAATGTGTGCAAGATAACGGGCGGGGGTGTAATGTGTGCGCGATAACGGGCGGGGGGTGTAATGTGTGCAAGATAACAGGCGGGGGGTGTAATGTGTGCAAGATAACGGGCGGGGGTGTAATGTGTGCAAGATAACGGACGGGGGGTGTAATGTGTGCAAGATAACAGGCGGGGGGTGTAATGTGTGCTAGATAACGGGCGGGGGGTGTAATCTGTGCACGATAACGGGCGGGGGGTGTAATGTGTGCAAGATAACGGGCGGGGGTGTAATGTGTGCAAGATAACGGGCGGGGGGTGTAATGTGTGCAAGATAACGGACGGGGGTGTAATGTGTGCAAGATAACGGGCGGGGGTGCAAGATAACGGGCGGGGGGTGTAATGTGTGCAAGATAACAGGCGGGGGTGTAATGTGTGCAAGATAACGGGCGGGGGTGTAATGTGTGCGCGATAACGGACGGGGGTGTAATGTGTGCAAGATAACGGGCGGGGGGTGTAATGTGTGCAAGATAACAGGCGGGGGGTGTAATGTGTGCAAGATAACAGGCGGGGGGTGTAATGTGTGCAAGATAACAGGCGGGGGGTGTAATGTGTGCAAGATAACGGACGGGGGTGTAATGTGTGCGCGATAACGGGCGGGGGGTGTAATGTGTGCACGATAACGGGCGGGGGTGTAATGTGTGCAAGATAACGGGCGGGGGTGTAATGTGTGCAAGATAACGGGCGGGGGGTGTAATGTGTGCAAGATAACGGGCGGGGGTGTAATGTGTGCAAGATAACGGGCGGGGGGTGTAATGTGTGCAAGATAACGGGCGGGGGTGTAATGTGTGCGCGATAACGGGCGGGGGTGTAATGTGTGCACGATAACGGGCGGGGGTGTAATGTGTGCAAGATAACGGGCGGGGGTGTAATGTGTGCAAGATAACGGGCGGGGGGTGTAATGTGTGCAAGATAACAGGCGGGGGTGTAATGTGTGCAAGATAACAGGCGGGGGGTGTAATGTGTGCAAGATAACGGGCGGGGGGTTTAATGTGTGCAAGATAACAGGCGTGGGTGTAATGTGTGCAAGATAATGGGCGGGGGTGTAATGTGTGCAAGATAACGGGCGGGGGGTGTAATGTGTGCACGATAACGGGCGGGGGGTGTAATGTGTGCAAGATAACGGACGGGGGGTGTAATGTGTGCAAGATAACGGGCGGGGGGTGTAATGTGTGCGCGATAACGGGCGGGGGTGTAATGTGTGCGCGATAACGGGCGGGGGGTGTAATGTGTGCAAGATAACAGGCGGGGGTGTAATGTGTGCAAGATAACGGGCGGGGGGTGTAATGTGTGCAAGATAACGGGCGGGGGTGTAATGTGTGCAAGATAACAGGCGGGGGTGTAATGTGTGCAAGATAACGGGCGGGGGGTGTAATGTGTGCAAGATAACGGACGGGGGGTGTAATGTGTGCAAGATAACGGGCGGGGGGTGTAATGTGTGCAAGATAACGGGCGGGGGGTGTAATGTGTGCGCGATAACGGGCGGGGGTGTAATGTGTGCAAGATAACAGGCGGGGGGTGTAATGTGTGCAAGATAACGGGCGGGGGTGTAATGTGTGCGCGATAACGGGCGGGGGGTGTAATGTGCGCAAGATAACGGGCGGGGGGTGTAATGTGTGCAAGATAACGGGCGGGGGGTGTAATGTGTGCGCGATAACGGGCGGGGGTGTAATGTGTGCAAGATAACGGGCGGGGGTGTAATGTGTTCAAGATAACAGGCGGGGGTGTAATGTGTGCAAGATAACGGGCGGGGGGTGTAATGTGTGCAAGATAACGGGCGGGGGGTGTAATGTGTGCAAGATAACGGGCGGGGGTGTAATGTGTGCAAGATAACGGGCGGGGGTGTAATGTGTGCGCGATAACGGGCGGGGGGTGTAATGTGTGCAAGATAACGGACGGGGGTGTAATGTGTGCAAGATAACGGGCGGGGGGTGTAATGTGTGCAAGATAACAGGCGGGGGGTGTAATGTGTGCAAGATAACGGACGGGGGGTGTAATGTGTGCAAGATAACAGGCGGGGGGTGTAATGTGTGCAAGATAACGGGCGGGGGGTGTAATGTGTGCAAGATAACGGGCGGGGGGTGTAATGTGTGCGCGATAACGGGCGGGGGTGTAATGTGTGCAAGATAACAGGCGGGGGGTGTAATGTGTGCAAGATAACGGGCGGGGGGTGTAATGTGTGCAAGATAACGGGCGGGGGGTGTAATGTGTGCGCGATAACGGGCGGGGGTGTAATGTGTGCAAGATAACAGGCGGGGGGTGTAATGTGTGCAAGATAACGGGCGGGGGGTGTAATGTGTGCGCGATAACGGGCGGGGGTGTAATGTGTGCAAGATAACAGGCGGGGGGTGTAATGTGTGCAAGATAACGGGCGGGGGGTGTAATGTGTGCAAGATAACGGGCGGGGGGTGTAATGTGTGCGCGATAACGGGCGGGGGGTGTAATGTGTGCAAGATAACAGGCGGGGGGTGTAATGTGTGCAAGATAACAGGCGGGGGGTGTAATGTGTGCAAGATAACGGGCGGGGGTGTAATGTGTGCAAGATAACAGGCGGGGGGTGTAATGTGTGCAAGATAACAGGCGGGGGGTGTAATGTGTGCAAGATAACGGGCGGGGGGTGTAATGTGTGCAAGATAACGGGCGGGGGTGTAATGTGTGCGCGATAACGGGCGGGGGTGTAATGTGTGCAAGATAACGGGCGGGGGGTGTAATGTGTGCAAGATAACAGGCGGGGGGTGTAATGTGTGCAAGATAACAGGCGGGGGGTGTAATGTGTGCAAGATAACAGGCGGGGGTGTAATGTGTGCAAGATAACGGGCGGGGGGTGTAATGTGTGCAAGATAACAGGCGGGGGGTGTAATGTGTGCAAGATAACGGGCGGGGGTGTAATGTGTGCAAGATAACGGGCGGGGGTGTAATGTGTGCAAGATAACGGGCGGGGGGTGTAATGTGTGCAAGATAACGGGCGGGGGGTGTAATGTGTGCAAGATAACAGGCGGGGGGTGTAATGTGTGCAAGATAACGGGCGGGGGTGTAATGTGTGCGCGATAACGGGCGGGGGGTGTAATGTGTGCAAGATAACGGGCGGGGGTGTAATGTGTGCGCGATAACGGGCGGGGGGTGTAATGTGTGCAAGATAACGGGCGGGGGTGTAATGTGTGCGCGATAACGGGCGGGGGGTGTAATGTGTGCAAGATAACGGGCGGGGGGTGTAATGTGTGCAAGATAACGGGCGGGGGGTGTAATGTGTGCGCGATAACGGGCGGGGGTGTAATGTGTGCAAGATAACGGGCGGGGGTGTAATGTGTGCAAGATAACGGGCGGGGGTGTAATGTGTGCAAGATAACGGGCGGGGGGTGTAATGTGTGCAAGATAACAGGCGGGGGGTGTAATGTGTGCAAGATAACGGGCGGGGGGTGTAATGTGTGCAAGATAACGGGCGGGGGTGTAATGTGTGCGCGATAACGGGCGGGGGGTGTAATGTGTGCAAGATAACGGGCAGGGGGTGTAATGTGTGCGCGATAACGGGCGGGGGTGTAATGTGTGCGCGATAACGGGCGGGGGTGTAATGTGTGCAAGATAACGGGCGGGGGTGTAATGTGTGCAAGATAACGGGCGGGGGTGTAATGTGTGCAAGATAACGGACGGGGGGTGTAATGTGTGCAAGATAACAGGCGGGGGGTGTAATGTGTGCAAGATAACGGGCGGGGGGTGTAATGTGTGCAAGATAACGGGCGGGGGTGTAATGTGTGCAAGATAACGGGCGGGGGTGTAATGTGTGCAAGATAACGGGCGGGGGTGTAATGTGTGCAAGATAACGGACGGGGGGTGTAATGTGTGCAAGATAACAGGCGGGGGTGTAATGTGTGCAAGATAACGGGCGGGGGGTGTAATGTGTGCGCGATAACGGGCGGGGGTGTAATGTGTGCAAGATAACGGGCGGGGGGTGTAATGTGTGCAAGATAACGGGCGGGGGGTGTAATGTGTGCAAGATAACGGGCGGGGGTGTAATGTGTGCAAGATAACGGGCGGGGGGTGTAATGTGTGCAAGATAACGGGCGGGGGTGTAATGTGTGCAAGATAACGGGCGGGGGTGTAATGTGTGCAAGATAACGGGCGGGGGGTGTAATGTGTGCACGATAACGGGCGGGGGGTGTAATGTGTGCAAGATAACGGGCGGGGGTGTAATGTGTGCAAGATAACGGACGGGGGGTGTAATGTGTGCAAGATAACAGGCGGGGGTGTAATGTGTGCAAGATAACGGGCGGGGGGTGTAATGTGTGCGCGATAACGGGCGGGGGTGTAATGTGTGCAAGATAACGGGCGGGGGGTGTAATGTGTGCAAGATAACGGGCGGGGGGTGTAATGTGTGCAAGATAACGGGCGGGGGTGTAATGTGTGCAAGATAACGGGCGGGGGGTGTAATGTGTGCAAGATAACGGGCGGGGGGTGTAATGTGTGCAAGATAACGGGCGGGGGTGTAATGTGTGCGCGATAACGGGCGGGGGGTGTAATGTGTGCAAGATAACGGACGGGGGGTGTAATGTGTGCAAGATAACAGGCGGGGGGTGTAATGTGTGCAAGATAACGGGCGGGGGGTGTAATGTGTGCAAGATAACGGGCGGGGGTGTAATGTGTGCAAGATAACAGGCGGGGGTGTAATGTGTGCGCGATAACGGGCGGGGGTGTAATGTGTGCAAGATAACGGGCGGGGGGTGTAATGTGTGCAAGATAACGGGCGGGGGTGTAATGTGTGCAAGATAACGGGCGGGGGTGTAATGTGTGCAAGATAACGGGCGGGGGTGTAATGTGTGCAAGATAACGGGCGGGGGTGTAATGTGTGCGCGATAACGGGCGGGGGTGTAATGTGTGCGCGATAACGGGCGGGGGTGTAATGTGTGCAAGATAACGGGCGGGGGGTGTAATGTGTGCAAGATAACAGGCGGGGGTGTAATGTGTGCAAGATAACGGGCGGGGGGTGTAATGTGTGCAAGATAACAGGCGGGGGGTGTAATGTGTGCACGATAACGGGCGGGGGTGTAATGTGTGCAAGATAACGGGCGGGGGTGTAATGTGTGCAAGATAACGGGCGGGGGTGTAATGTGCGCAAGATAACGGGCGGGGGTGTAATGTGTGCAAGATAACGGGCGGGGGGTGTAATGTGTGCAAGATAACGGGCGGGGGTGTAATGTGTGCAAGATAACAGGCGGGTGGTGTAATGTGTGCAAGATAACAGGCGGGGGGTGTAATGTGTGCAAGATAACGGGCGGGGGTGTAATGTGTGCAAGATAACAGGCGGGGGGTGTAATGTGTGCAAGATAACGGGCGGGGGTGTAATGTGTGCAAGATAACGGGCGGGGGTGTAATGTGTGCGCGATAACGGACGGGGGGTGTAATGTGTGCAAGATAACGGGCGGGGGGTGTAATGTGTGCAAGATAACGGGCGGGGGTGTAATGTGTGCAAGATAACAGGCGGGGGTGTAATGTGTGCAAGATAACGGGCGGGGGGTGTAATGTGTGCACGATAACGGGCGGGGGGTGTAATGTGTGCAAGATAACGGGCGGGGGGTGTAATGTGTGCAAGATAACGGGCGGGGGGTGTAATGTGTGCAAGATAACGGGCGGGGGGTGTAATGTGTGCAAGATAACGGGCGGGGGGTGTAATGTGTGCAAGATAACGGGCGGGGGGTGTAATGTGTGCGCGATAACGGGCGGGGGTGTAATGTGTGCGCGATAACGGGCGGGGGGTGTAATGTGTGCAAGATAACAGGCGGGGGGTGTAATGTGTGCGCGATAACGGGCGGGGGGTGTAATGTGTGCAAGATAACGGGCGGGGGGTGTAATGTGTGCAAGATAACGGGCGGGGGGTGTAATGTGTGCAAGATAACGGGCGGGGGTGTAATGTGTGCAAGATAACGGGCGAGGGGTGTAATGTGTGCAAGATAACGGGCGGGGGTGTAATGTGCGCAAGATAACGGGCGGGGGGTGTAATGTGCGCAAGATAACAGGCAGGGGGTGTAATGTGCGCAAGATAACGGGCGGGGGTGTAATGTGTGCAAGATAACAGGCGGGGGGTGTAATGTGTGCAAGATAACGGGCGGGGGGTGTAATGTGTGCAAGATAACGGGCGGGGGGTGTAATGTGTGCAAGATAACGGGCGGGGGTGTAATGTGTGCAAGATAACGGGCGGTGGGTGTAATGTGTGCAAGATAACGGGCGGGGGTGTAATGTGTGCAAGATAACAGGCGGGGGGTGTAATGTGTGCAAGATAACGGGCGGGGGGTGTAATGTGTGCAAGATAACGGGCGGGGGTGTAATGTGTGCAAGATAACAGGCGGGGGGTGTAATGTGTGCAAGATAACGGGCGGGGGGTGTAATGTGTGCAAGATAACGGGCGGGGGTGTAATGTGTGCAAGATAACGGGCGGGGGGTCTAATGTGTGCAAGATAACAGGCGGGGGGTGTAATGTGTGCAAGATAACAGGCGGGGGGTGTAATGTGTGCAAGATAACGGGCGGGGGGTGTAATGTGTGCAAGATAACGGGCGGGGGTGTAATGTGTGCGCGATAACGGGCGGGGGGTGTAATGTGTGCGCGATAACGGGCGGGTGTGTAATGTGTGCAAGATAACAGGCGGGGGGTGTAATGTGTGCAAGATAACAGGCGGGGGGTGTAATGTGTGCAAGATAACAGGCGGGGGGTGTAATGTGTGCAAGATAACGGGCGGGGGTGTAATGTGTGCAAGATAACGGGCGGGGGGTGTAATGTGTGCAAGATAACGGGCGGGGGTGTAATGTGTGCAAGATAACGGACGGGGGGTGTAATGTGTGCAAGATAACAGGCGGGGGTGTAATGTGTGCAAGATAACGGGCGGGGGGTGTAATGTGTGCGCGATAACGGGCGGGGGTGTAATGTGTGCAAGATAACGGGCGGGGGGTGTAATGTGTGCAAGATAACGGGCGGGGGGTGTAATGTGTGCAAGATAACGGGCGGGGGGTGTAATGTGTGCAAGATAACGGGCGGGGGGTGTAATGTGTGCAAGATAACGGGCGGGGGGTGTAATGTGTGCAAGATAACGGGCGGGGGTGTAATGTGTGCGCGATAACGGGCGGGGGGTGTAATGTGTGCAAGATAACGGACGGGGGGTGTAATGTGTGCAAGATAACAGGCGGGGGGTGTAATGTGTGCAAGATAACGGGCGGGGGGTGTAATGTGTGCAAGATAACGGGCGGGGGTGTAATGTGTGCAAGATAACAGGCGGGGGTGTAATGTGTGCGCGATAACGGGCGGGGGTGTAATGTGTGCAAGATAACGGGCGGGGGGTGTAATGTGTGCAAGATAACGGGCGGGGGTGTAATGTGTGCAAGATAACGGGCGGGGGTGTAATGTGTGCAAGATAACGGGCGGGGGTGTAATGTGTGCAAGATAACGGGCGGGGGTGTAATGTGTGCAAGATAACGGGCGGGGTGTAATGTGTGCAAGATAACGGGCGGGGGTGTAATGTGTGCGCGATAACGGGCGGGGGTGTAATGTGTGCAAGATAACAGGCGGGGGGTGTAATGTGTGCGCGATAACGGGCGGGGGTGTAATGTGTGCAAGATAACAGGCGGGGGGTGTAATGTGTGCAAGATAACGGGCGGGGGGTGTAATGTGTGCAAGATAACGGGCGGGGGTGTAATGTGTGCAAGATAACGGGCGGGGGGTGTAATGTGTGCAAGATAACGGGCGGGGGGTGTAATGTGTGCAAGATAACAGGCGGGGGTGTAATGTGTGCAAGATAACGGGCGGGGGGTGTAATGTGTGCAAGATAACGGGCGGGGGTGTAATGTGTGCACGATAACGGGCGGGGGTGTAATGTGTGCAAGATAACGGGCGGGGTGTGTAATGTGTGCAAGATAACGGGCGGGGGTGTAATGTGTGCGCGATAACGGGCGGGGGTGTAATGTGTGCAAGATAACGGGCGGGGTGTGTAATGTGTGCAAGATAACGGGCGGGGGTGTAATGTGTGCGCGATAACAGGCGGGGGGTGTAATGTGTGCACGATAACGGGCGGGGTGTGTAATGTGTGCAAGATAACGGGCGGGGGTGTAATGTGTGCAAGATAACAGGCGGGGGGTGTAATGTGTGCAAGATAACGGGCGGGGGTGTAATGTGTGCAAGATAACGGGCGGGGGTGTAATGTGTGCGCGATAACGGACGGGGGGTGTAATGTGTGCAAGATAACGGGCGGGGGGTGTAATGTGTGCAAGATAACGGGCGGGGGTGTAATGTGTGCAAGATAACAGGCGGGGGTGTAATGTGTGCAAGATAACGGGCGGGGGGTGTAATGTGTGCACGATAACGGGCGGGGGGTGTAATGTGTGCAAGATAACGGGCGGGGGGTGTAATGTGTGCAAGATAACGGGCGGGGGGTGTAATGTGTGCAAGATAACGGGCGGGGGGTGTAATGTGTGCAAGATAACGGGCGGGGGGTGTAATGTGTGCAAGATAACGGGCGGGGGGTGTAATGTGTGCGCGATAACGGGCGGGGGTGTAATGTGTGCGCGATAACGGGCGGGGGGTGTAATGTGTGCAAGATAACAGGCGGGGGGTGTAATGTGTGCAAGATAACGGGCGGGGGTGTAATGTGTGCAAGATAACAGGCGGGGGGTGTAATGTGTGCGCGATAACGGGCGGGGGGTGTAATGTGTGCAAGATAACGGGCGGGGGGTGTAATGTGTGCAAGATAACGGGCGGGGGGTGTAATGTGTGCAAGATAACGGGCGGGGGTGTAATGTGTGCAAGATAACGGGCGAGGGGTGTAATGTGTGCAAGATAACGGGCGGGGGTGTAATGTGCGCAAGATAACGGGCGGGGGGTGTAATGTGCGCAAGATAACAGGCAGGGGGTGTAATGTGCGCAAGATAACGGGCGGGGGTGTAATGTGTGCAAGATAACAGGCGGGGGGTGTAATGTGTGCAAGATAACGGGCGGGGGGTGTAATGTGTGCAAGATAACGGGCGGGGGGTGTAATGTGTGCAAGATAACGGGCGGGGGTGTAATGTGTGCAAGATAACGGGCGGTGGGTGTAATGTGTGCAAGATAACGGGCGGGGGTGTAATGTGTGCAAGATAACAGGCGGGGGGTGTAATGTGTGCAAGATAACGGGCGGGGGGTGTAATGTGTGCAAGATAACGGGCGGGGGTGTAATGTGTGCAAGATAACAGGCGGGGGGTGTAATGTGTGCAAGATAACGGGCGGGGGGTGTAATGTGTGCAAGATAACGGGCGGGGGTGTAATGTGTGCAAGATAACGGGCGGGGGGTGTAATGTGTGCAAGATAACGGGCGGGGGGTGTAATGTGTGCAAGATAACAGGCGGGGGGTGTAATGTGTGCAAGATAACGGGCGGGGGGTGTAATGTGTGCAAGATAACAGGCGGGGGGTGTAATGTGTGCAAGATAACGGGCGGGGGGTGTAATGTGTGCGCGATAACGGGCGGGGGGTGTAATGTGTGCGTGATAACAGGCGGGGGGTGTAATGTGTGCAAGATAACAGGCGGGGGGTGTAATGTGTGCAAGATAACAGGCGGGGGTGTAATGTGTGCAAGATAACAGGCGGGGGGTGTAATGTGTGCAAGATAACAGGCGGGGGGTGTAATGTGTGCAAGATAACGGGCGGGGGGTGTAATGTGTGCAAGATAACGGGCGGGGGTGTAATGTGTGCAAGATAACGGGCGGGGGGTGTAATGTGTGCAAGATAACGGGCGGGGGTGTAATGTGTGCAAGATAACGGGCGGGGGGTGTAATGTGTGCAAGATAACGGGCGGGGGGTGTAATGTGTGCAAGATAACGGGCGGGGGGTGTAATGTGTGCAAGATAACGGGCGGGGGGTGTAATGTGTGCAAGATAACGGGCGGGGGGTGTAATGTGTGCAAGATAACAGGCGGGGGGTGTAATGTGTGCAAGATAACAGGCGGGGGGTGTAATGTGTGCAAGATAACGGGCGGGGGGTGTAATGTGTGCAAGATAACGGGCGGGGGTGTAATGTGTGCAAGATAACGGGCGGGGGGTGTAATGTGTGCAAGATAACGGGCGGGGGGTGTAATGTGTGCAAGATAACAGGCGGGGGGTGTAATGTGTGCAAGATAACGGGCGGGGGGTGTAATGTGTGCAAGATAACGGGCGGGGGGTGTAATGTGTGCAAGATAACGGGCGGGGGGTGTAATGTGTGCGCGATAACGGGAGGGGGGTGTAATGTGTGCGCGATAACGGGCGGGGGGTGTAATGTGTGCAAGATAACAGGCGGGGGTGTAATGTGTGCAAGATAACGGGCGGGGGTGTAATGTGTGCAAGATAACGGGCGGGGGGTGTAATGTGTGCAAGATAACAGGCAGGGGGTGTAATGTGCGCAAGATAACGGGCGGGGGTGTAATGTGTGCAAGATAACAGGCGGGGGGTGTAATGTGTGCAAGATAACGGGCGGGGGGTGTAATGTGTGCAAGATAACGGGCGGGGGGTGTAATGTGTGCAAGATAACGGGCGGGGGTGTAATGTGTGCAAGATAACGGGCGGGGGGTGTAATGTGTGCAAGATAACGGGCGGGGGTGTAATGTGTGCAAGATAACAGGCGGGGGGTGTAATGTGTGCAAGATAACGGGCGGGGGGTGTAATGTGTGCAAGATAACGGGCGGGGGTGTAATGTGTGCAAGATAACAGGCGGGGGGTGTAATGTGTGCAAGATAACGGGCGGGGGGTGTAATGTGTGCAAGATAACGGGCGGGGGTGTAATGTGTGCAAGATAACGGGCGGGGGGTGTAATGTGTGCAAGATAACGGGCGGGGGGTGTAATGTGTGCAAGATAACAGGCGGGGGGTGTAATGTGTGCAAGATAACGGGCGGGGGGTGTAATGTGTGCAAGATAACAGGCGGGGGGTGTAATGTGTGCAAGATAACGGGCGGGGGGTGTAATGTGTGCGCGATAACGGGCGGGGGGTGTAATGTGTGCAAGATAACGGGCGGGGGGTGTAATGTGTGCAAGATAACAGGCGGGGGGTGTAATGTGTGCAAGATAACGGGCGGGGGGTGTAATGTGTGCAAGATAACGGGCGGGGGGTGTAATGTGTGCAAGATAACGGGCGGGGGGTGTAATGTGTGCGCGATAACGGGAGGGGGGTGTAATGTGTGCGCGATAACGGGCGGGGGGTGTAATGTGTGCAAGATAACAGGCGGGGGTGTAATGTGTGCAAGATAACGGGCGGGGGTGTAATGTGTGCAAGATAACAGGCGGGGGTGTAATGTGTGCAAGATAACGGGCGGGGGGTGTAATGTGTGCAAGATAACGGGCGGGGGGTGTAATGTGTGCAAGATAACGGGCGGGGGGTGTAATGTGTGCAAGATAACAGGCGGGGGGTGTAATGTGTGCAAGATAACGGGCGGGGGGTGTAATGTGTGCGCGATAACGGGCGGGGGGTGTAATGTGTGCGCGATAACGGGCGGGGGTGTAATGTGTGCAAGATAACGGGCGGGGGGTGTAATGTGTGCAAGATAACGGGCGGGGGGTGTAATGTGTGCAAGATAACGGGCGGGGGTGTAATGTGTGCAAGATAACGGGCGGGGGTGTAATGTGTGCAAGATAACGGGCGGGGGGTGTAATGTGTGCAAGATAACGGGCGGGGGGTGTAATGTGTGCAAGATAACAGGCGGGGGGTGTAATGTGTGCAAGATAACGGGCGGGGGGTGTAATGTGTGCGCGATAACGGGCGGGGGGTGTAATGTGTGCAAGATAACGGGCGGGGGGTGTAATGTGTGCAAGATAACGGGCGGGGGGTGTAATGTGTGCGCGATAACGGGCGGGGGGTGTAATGTGTGCGCGATAACGGGCGGGGGGTGTAATGTGTGCAAGATAACGGGCGGGGGGTGTAATGTGTGCAAGATAACGGGCGGGGGGTGTAATGTGTGCAAGATAACGGGCGGGGGTGTAATGTGTGCAAGATAACGGGCGGGGGGTGTAATGTGTGCAAGATAACAGGCAGGGGGTGTAATGTGCGCAAGATAACGGGCGGGGGTGTAATGTGTGCAAGATAACAGGCGAGGGGTGTAATGTGTGCAAGATAACGGGCGGGGGGTGTAATGTGTGCAAGATAACGGGCGGGGGGTGTAATGTGTGCAAGATAACGGGCGGGGGTGTAATGTGTGCAAGATAACGGGCGGGGGGTGTAATGTGTGCAAGATAACGGGCGGGGGTGTAATGTGTGCAAGATAACAGGCGGGGGGTGTAATGTGTGCAAGATAACGGGCGGGGGGTGTAATGTGTGCAAGATAACGGGCGGGGGTGTAATGTGTGCAAGATAACAGGCGGGGGGTGTAATGTGTGCAAGATAACGGGCGGGGGGTGTAATGTGTGCAAGATAACGGGCGGGGGTGTAATGTGTGCAAGATAACGGGCGGGGGGTGTAATGTGTGCAAGATAACGGGCGGGGGGTGTAATGTGTGCAAGATAACAGGCGGGGGGTGTAATGTGTGCAAGATAACGGGCGGGGTGTGTAATGTGTGCAAGATAACGGGCGGGGGGTGTAATGTGTGCAAGATAACGGGCGGGGGGTGTAATGTGTGCGCGATAACGGGCGGGGGGTGTAATGTGTGCGCGATAACAGGCGGGGGGTGTAATGTGTGCGCGATAACGGGCGGGGGGTGTAATGTGTGCAAGATAACAGGCGGGGGTGTAATGTGTGCAAGATAACAGGCGGGGGGTGTAATGTGTGCAAGATAACAGGCGGGGGGTGTAATGTGTGCAAGATAACGGGCGGGGGGTGTAATGTGTGCAAGATAACGGGCGGGGGTGTAATGTGTGCAAGATAACGGGCGGGGGGTGTAATGTGTGCAAGATAACGGGCGGGGGTGTAATGTGTGCAAGATAACGGGCGGGGGGGTGTAATGTGTGCAAGATAACGGGCGGGGGGTGTAATGTGTGCAAGATAACAGGCGAGGGGTGTAATGTGTGCAAGATAACGGGAGGGGGGTGTAATGTGTGCGCGATAACGGGCGGGGGGTGTAATGTGTGCAAGATAACAGGCGGGGGTGTAATGTGTGCAAGATAACGGGCGGGGGGTGTAATGTGTGCAAGATTACAGGCGGGGGTGTAATGTGTGCAAGATAACAGGCGGGGGGTGTAATGTGTGCAAGATAACGGGCGGGGGTGTAATGTGTGCAAGATAACGGGCGGGGGGTGTAATGTGTGCAAGATAACGGGCGGGGGGTGTAATGTGTGCAAGATAACGGGCGGGGGTGTAATGTGTGCAAGATAACAGGCGGGGGGTGTAATGTGTGCAAGATAACGGGCGGGGGGTGTAATGTGTGCAAGATAACAGGCGGGGGGTGTAATGTGTGCAAGATAACAGGCGGGGGGTGTAATGTGTGCAAGATAACGGGCGGGGGTGTAATGTGTGCAAGATAACGGGCGGGGGGTGTAATGTGTGCAAGATAACGGGCGGGGGGTGTAATGTGTGCGCGATAACGGGCGGGGGTATAATGTGTGCAAGATAACAGGCGGGGGGTGTAATGTGTGCAAGATAACGGGCGGGGGGTGTAATGTGTGCAAGATAACGGGCGGGGGTGTAATGTGTGCGCGATAACGGGCGGGGGGTGTAATGTGTGCAAGATAACAGGCGGGGGTGTAATGTGTGCAAGATAACAGGCGGGGGTGTAATGTGTGCGCGATAACGGGCGGGGGGTGTAATGTGTGCAAGATAACAGGCGGGGGTGTAATGTGTGCAAGATAACAGGCGGGGGTGTAATGTGTGCAAGATAACAGGCGGGGGTGTAATGTGTGCAAGATAACGGGCGGGGGTGTAATGTGTGCAAGATAACGGGCGGGGGGTGTAATGTGTGCAAGATAACAGGCGGGGGGTGTAATGTGTGCAAGATAACAGGCGGGGGTGTAATGTGTGCAAGATAACAGGCGGGGGTGTAATGTGTGCAAGATAACAGGCGGGGGGTGTAATGTGTGCAAGATAACGGGCGGGGGTGTAATGTGTGCAAGATAACGGGCGGGGAGTGTAATGTGTGCAAGATAACAGGCGGGGGGTGTAATGTGTGCAAGATAACGGGCGGGGGGTGTAATGTGTGCAAGATAACGGGCGGGGGGTGTAATGTGTGCGCGATAACGGGCGGGGGGTGTAATGTGTGCAAGATAACAGGCGGGGGTGTAATGTGTGCAAGATAACGGGCGGGGGTGTAATGTGTGCAAGATAACGGGCGGGGGGTGTAATGTGTGCAAGATAACGGGCGGGGGGTGTAATGTGTGCAAGATAACGGGCGGGGGGTGTAATGTGTGCAAGATAACGGGCGGGGGTGTAATGTGTGCAAGATAACGGGCGGGGGTGTAATGTGTGCAAGATAACGGGCGGGGGGTGTAATGTGTGCAAGATAACGGGCGGGGGTGTAATGTGTGCAAGATAACAGGCGGGGGGTGTAATGTGTGCAAGATAACGGGCGGGGGGTGTAATGTGTGCAAGATAACGGGCGGGGGGTGTAATGTGTGCAAGATAACGGGCGGGGGGTGTAATGTGTGCAAGATAACGGGCGGGGGGTGTAATGTGTGCAAGATAACGGGCGGGGGTGTAATGTGTGCAAGATAACGGGCGGGGGTGTAATGTGTGCAAGATAACGGGCGGGGGTGTAATGTGTGCAAGATAACAGGCGGGGGGTGTAATGTGTGCAAGATAACGGGCGGGGGGTGTAATGTGTGCAAGATAACGGGCGGGGGGTGTAATGTGTGCAAGATAACGGGCGGGGGGTGTAATGTGTGCAAGATAACGGGCGGGGGGTGTAATGTGTGCGCGATAACGGGCGGGGGGTGTAATGTGTGCAAGATAACGGGCGGGGGGTGTAATGTGTGCAAGATAACGGGCGGGGGTGTAATGTGTGCAAGATAACGGGCGGGGGGTGTAATGTGTGCACGATAACGGGCGGGGGGTGTAATGTGTGCAAGATAACGGGCGGGGGGTGTAATGTGTGCAAGATAACAGGCGGGGGGTGTAATGTGTGCAAGATAACGGGCGGGGGGTGTAATGTGTGCAAGATAACGGGCGGGGGGTGTAATGTGTGCAAGATAACGGGCGGGGGGTGTAATGTGTGCGCGATAACGGGCGGGGGGTGTAATGTGTGCAAGATAACGGGCGGGGGGTGTAATGTGTGCAAGATAACGGGCGGGGGTGTAATGTGTGCAAGATAACGGGCGGGGGGTGTAATGTGTGCAAGATAACGGGCGGGTGGTGTAATGTGTGCAAGAAAACAGGCGGGGGGTGTAATGTGTGCAAGATAACGGGCGGGGGGTGTAATGTGTGCAAGATAACGGGCGGGGGGTGTAATGTGTGCAAGATAACAGGCGGGGGGTGTAATGTGTGCAAGATAACGGGCGGGGGTGTAATGTGTGCAAGATAACAGGCGGGGGTGTAATGTGTGCAAGATAACGGGCGGGGGTGTAATGTGTGCAAGATGACGGGCGGGGGGTGTAATGTGTGCAAGATAACAGGCGGGGGGTGTAATGTGTGCAAGATAACGGGCGGGGGTGTAATGTGTGCAAGATAACGGGCGGGGGTGTAATGTGTGCAAGATAACGGGCGGGGGGTGTAATGTGTGCAAGATAACGGGCGGGGGTGTAATGTGTGCAAGATAACGGGCGGGGGTGTAATGTGTGCAAGATAACGGGCGGGGGGTGTAATGTGTGCAAGATAACGGGCAGGGGGTGTAATGTGTGCAAGATAACGGGCGGGGGTGTAATGTGTGCAAGATAACAGGCGGGGGTGTAATGTGTGCAAGATAACGGGCGGGGGTGTAATGTGTGCAAGATAACAGGCGGGGGGTGTAATGTGTGCAAGATAACGGGCGGGGGTGTAATGTGTGCAAGATAACGGGCGGGGGGTGTAATGTGTGCGCGATAACGGGCGGGGGTGTAATGTGTGCAAGATAACAGGCGGGGGGTGTAATGTGTGCGCGATAACGGGCGGGGGGTGTAATGTGTGCAAGATAACGGGCGGGGGGTGTAATGTGTGCGCGATAACGGGCGGGGGGTGTAATGTGTGCAAGATAACAGGCGGGGGGTGTAATGTGTGCGCGATAACGGGCGGGGGTGTAATGTGTGCAAGATAACAGGCGGGGGGTGTAATGTGTGCAAGATAACGGGCGGGGGTGTAATGTGTGCAAGATAACGGGCGGGGGTGTAATGTGTGCAAGATAACGGGCGGGGGGTGTAATGTGTGCAAGATAACAGGCGGGGGTGTAATGTGTGCAAGATAACGGGCGGGGGGTGTAATGTGTGCAAGATAACGGGCGGGGGTGTAATGTGTGCAAGATAACGGGCGGGGGTGTAATGTGTGCAAGATAACGGGCGGGGGTGTAATGTGTGCAAGATAACGGGCGGGGGGTGTAATGTGTGCAAGATAACGGGCGGGGGGTGTAATGTGTGCAAGATAACGGGCGGGGGTGTAATGTGTGCAAGATAACGGGCGGGGGGTGTAATGTGTGCGCGATAACGGGCGGGGGGTGTAATGTGTGCGCGAATACGGGCGGGAGGTGTAATGTGTGCAAGATAACAGGCGGGGGTGTAATGTGTGCAAGATAACAGGCGGGGGTGTAATGTGTGCGCGATAACGGGCGGGGGGTGTAATGTGTGCAAGATAACGGGCGGGGGGTGTAATGTGTGCAAGATAACAGGCGGGGGTGTAATGTGTGCGCGATAACGGGCGGGGGGTGTAATGTGTGCAAGATAACGGGCGGGGGGTGTAATGTGTGCAAGATAACAGGCGGGGGGTGTAATGTGTGCAAGATAACGGGCGGGGGGTGTAATGTGTGCAAGATAACGGGCGGGGGGTGTAATGTGTGCAAGATAACAGGCGGGGGGTGTAATGTGTGCAAGATAACGGGCGGGGGGTGTAATGTGTGCAAGATAACGGGCGGGGGGTGTAATGTGTGCAAGATAACAGGCGGGGGGTGTAATGTGTGCAAGATAACGGGCGGGGGGTGTAATGTGTGCAAGATAACAGGCGGGGGGTGTAATGTGTGCAAGATAACGGGCGGGGGGTGTAATGTGTGCAAGATAACAGGCGGGGGGTGTAATGTGTGCAAGATAACAGGCGGGGGGTGTCATGTGTGCAAGATAACAGGCGGGGGGTGTAATGTGTGCAAGATAACAGGCGGGGGGTGTAATGTGTGCGCGATAACAGGCGGGGGGTGTAATGTGTGCAAGATAACGGGCGGGGGTGTAATGTGTGCGCGATAACGGGCGGGGGGTGTAATGTGTGCAAGATAACGGGCGGGGGTGTAATGTGTGCAAGATAACGGGCGGGGGGTGTAATGTGTGCAAGATAACGGGCGGGGAGTGTAATGTGTGCAAGATAACGGGCGGGGGGTGTAATGTGTGCGCGATAACGGGCGGGGGGTGTAATGTGTGCGCGATAACGGGCGGGGGTGTAATGTGTGCGCGATAACGGGGTGTAATGTGTGCAAGATAACGGGCGGGGGGTGTAATGTGTGCAAGATAACGGGCGGGGGTGTAATGTGTGCAAGATAACAGGCGGGGGGTGTAATGTGTGCAAGATAACAGGCGGGGGGTGTAATGTGTGCAAGATAACGGGCGGGGGGTGTAATGTGTGCAAGATAACGGGCGGGGGGTGTAATGTGTGCAAGATAACGGGCGGGGGTGTAATGTGTGCAAGATAACAGGCGGGGTGTAATGTGTGCAAGATAACAGGCGGGGGTGTAATGTGTGCAAGATAACGGGCGGGGGGTGTAATGTGTGCGCGATAACGGGCGGGGGTGTAATGTGTGCAAGATAACGGGCGGGGGTGTAATGTGTGCAAGATAACAGGCGGGGGTGTAATGTGTGCAAGATAACGGGCGGGGGTGTAATGTGTGCGCGATAACGGGCGGGGGGTGTAATGTGTGCAAGATAACGGGCGGGGGGTGTAATGTGTGCAAGATAACGGGCGGGGGGTGTAATGTGTGCAAGATAACGGGCGGGGGGTGTAATGTGTGCAAGATAACAGGCGGGGGGTGTAATGTGTGCAAGATAACGGGCGGGGGGTGTAATGTGTGCGCGATAAGGGGCGGGGGGTGTAATGTGTGCAAGATAACAGGCGGGGGGTGTAATGTGTGCACGATAACGGGCGGGGGTGTAATGTGTGCAAGATAACAGGCGGGGGGTGTAATGTGTGCAAGATAACAGGCGGGGGGTGTAATGTGTGCAAGATAACGGGCGGGGGGTGTAATGTGTGCGCGATAACGGACGGGGGTGTAATGTGTGCAAGATAGCAGGCGGGGGTGTAATGTGTGCAAGATAACGGGCGGGGGGTGTAATGTGTGCAAGATAACAGGCGGGGGTGTAATGTGTGCAAGATAACAGGCGGGGGGTGTAATGTGTGCAAGATAACAGGCGGGGGGTGTAATGTGTGCGCGATAACGGGCGGGGGTGTAATGTGTGCAAGATAACGGGCGGGGGGTGTAATGTGTGCAAGATAACGGGCGGGGGGTGTAATGTGTGCAAGATAACAGGCGGGGGGTGTAATGTGTGCAAGATAACGGGCGGGGGGTGTAATGTGTGCAAGATAACGGGCGGGGGGTGTAATGTGTGCAAGATAACGGGCGGGGGTGTAATGTGTGCGCGATAAGGGGCGGGGGGTGTAATGTGTGCAAGATAACAGGCGGGGGGTGTAATGTGTGCAAGATAACGGGCGGGGGTGTAATGTGTGCAAGATAACGGGCGGGGGGTGTAATGTGTGCGCGATAACGGACGGGGGTGTAATGTGTGCAAGATAGCAGGCGGGGGTGTAATGTGTGCAAGATAACGGGCGGGGGGTGTAATGTGTGCAAGATAACAGGCGGGGGGTGTAATGTGTGCAAGATAACAGGCGGGGGTGTAATGTGTGCAAGATAACGGGCGGGGGGTGTAATGTGTGCGCGATAACGGGCGGGGGGTGTAATGTGTGCGTGATAACGGGCGGGAGTGTAATGTGTGCAAGATAACAGGCGGGGGTGTAATGTGTGCAAGATAACGGGCGGGGAGTGTAATGTGTGCAAGATAACGGGCGGGGGTGTAATGTGTGCAAGATAACGGACGGGGGGTGTAATGTGTGCAAGATAACGGGCGGGGGTGTAATGTGTGCAAGATAACGGGCGGGGGGTGTAATGTGTGCGCGATAACGGGCGGGGGGTGTAATGTGTGCAAGATAACGGGCGGGGGTGTAATGTGTGCAAGATAACGGGCGGGGGGTGTAATGTGTGCAAGATAACGGGCGGGGGGTGTAATGTGTGCACGATAACGGGCGGGGCTGTAATGTGTGCAAGATAACGGGCGGGGGTGTAATGTGTGCAAGATAACGGGCGGGGGTGTAATGTGTGCAAGATAACGGGCGGGGGTGTAATGTGTGCAAGATAACGGGCGGGGGGTGTAATGTGTGCAAGATAACGGGCGGGGGTGTAATGTGTGCAAGATAACGGGCGGGGGTGTAATGTGTGCGCGATAACGGGCGGGGGTGTAATGTGTGCAAGATAACGGGCGGGGGTGTAATGTGTGCGCGATAACGGGCGGGGGGTGTAATGTGTGCGCGATAACGGGCGGGGGGTGTAATGTGTGCACGATAACGGGCGGGGCTGTAATGTGTGCAAGATAACGGGCGGGGGTGTAATGTGTGCAAGATAACGGGCGGGGGTGTAATGTGTGCAAGATAACGGGCGGGGGTGTAATGTGTGCAAGATAACGGGCGGGGGTGTAATGTGTGCAAGATAACGGGCGGGGGTGTAATGTGTGCAAGATAACGGGCGGGGGGTGTAATGTGTGCAAGATAACGGGCGGGGGTGTAATGTGTGCGCGATAACGGGCGGGGGTGTAATGTGTGCACGATAACGGGCGGGGGTGTAATGTGTGCAAGATAACGGGCGGGGGTGTAATGTGTGCGCGATAACGGGCGGGGGGTGTAATGTGTGCAAGATAACAGGCGGGGGTGTAATGTGTGCAAGATAACGGGCGGGGGTGTAATGTGTGCAAGATAACGGGCGGGGGTGTAATGTGTGCAAGATAACGGGCGGGGTGTGTAATGTGTGCAAGATAACGGGCGGGGGTGTAATGTGTGCAAGATAACGGGCGGGGGTGTAATGTGTGCAAGATAACGGGCGGGGGGTGTAATGTGTGCACGATAACGGGCGGGGGGTGTAATGTGTGCAAGATAACGGGCGGGGGGTGTAATGTGTGCAAGATAACGGGCGGGGGTGTAATGTGTGCAAGATAACGGGCGGGGGTGTAATGTGTGCAAGATAACGGGCGGGGGTGTAATGTGTGCAAGATAACGGGCGGGGGTGTAATGTGTGCAAGATAACGGGCGGGGGTGTAATGTGTGCAAGATAACGGGCGGGGGTGTAATGTGTGCAAGATAACGGGCGGGGGGTGTAATGTGTGCAAGATAACGGGCGGGGGTGTAATGTGTGCAAGATAACGGGCGGTGGTGTAATGTGTGCAAGATAACGGGCGGGGGTGTAATGTGTGCAAGATAACGGGCGGGGGTGTAATGTGTGCAAGATAACAGGCGGGGGGTGTAATGTGTGCAAGATAACGGGCGGGGGGTGTAATGTGTGCACGATAACGGGCGGGGGTGTAATGTGTGCAAGATAACAGGCGGGGGTGTAATGTGTGCGCGATAACGGGCGGGGGTGTAATGTGTGCGCGATAACGGGCGGGAGTGTAATGTGTGCGCGATAACGGGCGGGGGTGTAATGTGTGCGAGATAACGGGCGGGGTGTAATGTGTGCAAGATAACAGGCGGGGGTGTAATGTGTGCAAGATAACGGGCGGGGGTGTAATGTGTGCAAGATAACGGGCGGGGGGTGTAATGTGTGCGCGATAACAGGCGGGGGGTGTAATGTGTGCGCGATAACAGGCGGGGGGTGTAATGTGTGCAAGATAACGGGCGGGGGGTGTAATGTGTGCAAGATAACGGGCGGGGGGTGTAATGTGTGCAAGATAACGGGCGGGGGTGTAATGTGTGCGCGATAACGGGCGGGGGTGTAATGTGTGCAAGATAACGAGCGGGGGTGTAATGTGTGCAAGATAACGGGCGGGGGGTGTAATGTGTGCAAGATAACGGGCGGGGGTGTAATGTGTGCAAGATAACGGGCGGGGGGGTGTAATGTGTGCAAGATAACGGGCGGGGGTGTAATGTGTGCAAGATAACGGGCGGGGGGTGTAATGTGTGCAAGATAACGGGCGGGGGTGTAATGTGTGCAAGATAACGGGCGGGGGGTGTAATGTGTGCAAGATAACAGGCGGGGGGTGTAATGTGTGCAAGATAACGGGCGGGGGGTGTAATGTGTGCAAGATAACGGGCGGGGGTGTAATGTGTGCAAGATAACGGGCGGGGGTGTAATGTGTGCAAGATAACGGGCGGGGGTGTAATGTGTGCAAGATAACGGGCGGGGTGTGTAATGTGTGCAAGATAACGGGCGAGGGTGTAATGTGTGCGCGATAACGGGCGGGGGTGTAATGTGTGCGCGATAACGGGCGGGGGGTGTAATGTGTGCAAGATAACGGGCGGGGGGTGTAATGTGTGCAAGATAACGGGCGGGGGGTGTAATGTGTGCGCGATAACGGGCGGGGGTGTAATGTGTGCAAGATAACAGGCGGGGGGTGTAATGTGTGCAAGATAACGGGCGGGGGGTGTAATGTGTGCAAGATAACGGGCGGGGGGTGTAATGTGCGCAAGATAACGGGCGGGGGTGTAATGTGTGCAAGATAACGGGCGGGGGGTGTAATGTGTGCACGATAACGGGCGGGGGGTGTAATGTGTGCGCGATAACGGGCGGGGGGTGTAATGTGTGCAAGATAACAGGCGGGGGTGTAATGTGTGCAAGATAACGGGCGGGGGTGTAATGTGTGCAAGATAACAGGCGGGGGGTGTAATGTGTGCAAGATAACAGGCGGGGGGTGTAATGTGTGCAAGATAACGGGCGGGGGGTGTAATGTGTGCAAGATAACGGGCGGGGGTGTAATGTGTGCAAGATAACGGGCGGGGGGTGTAATGTGTGCGCGATAACGGGCGGGGGGTGTAATGTGTGCAAGATAACAGGCGGGGGGTGTAATGTGTGCAAGATAACGGGCGGGGGGTGTAATGTGTGCAAGATAACGGGCGGGGGTGTAATGTGTGCAAGATAGCGGGCGGGGGGTGTAATGTGTGCAAGATAACGGGCGGGGGGTGTAATGTGTGCAAGATAACGGGCGGGGGGTGTAATGTGTGCAAGATAACAGGCGGGGGTGTAATGTGTGCAAGATAACAGGCGGGGGTGTAATGTGTGCAAGATAACAGGCGGGGGTGTAATGTGTGCAAGATAACGGGCGGGGGGTGTAATGTGTGCAAGATAACGGGCGGGGGGTGTAATGTGTGCAAGATAACGGGCGGGGGGTGTAATGTGTGCGCGATAACGGGCGGGGGGTGTAATGTGTGCAAGATAACGGGCGGGGGGTGTAATGTGTGCAAGATAACGGGCGGGGTGTAATGTGTGCAAGATAACGGGCGGGGGTGTAATGTGTGCAAGATAACGGGCGGGGGTGTAATGTGTGCAAGATAACGGGCGGGGGGTGTAATGTGTGCAAGATAACGGGCGGGGTGTAATGTGTGCAAGATAACAGGCGGGGGGTGTAATGTTTGCAAGATAACAGGCGGGGGTGTAATGTGTGCAAGATAACGGGCGGGGGGTGTAATGTGTGCAAGATAACGGGCGGGGGGTGTAATGTGTGCAAGATAACGGGCGGGGGGTGTAATGTGTGCAAGATAAGGCGCGGGGGGTGTAATGTGTGCGCGATAACGGGCGGGGGGTGTAATGTGTGCGCGATAAGGGGCGGGGGGTGTAATGTGTGCGCGATAAGGGGCGGGGGGTGTAATGTGTGCGCGATAACGGGCGGGGGGTGTAATGTGTGCAAGATAACAGGCGGGGGGTGTAATGTGTGCAAGATAACGGGCGGGGGGTGTAATGTGTGCAAGATAACAGGCGGGGGGTGTAATGTGTGCAAGATAACAGGCGGGGGGTGTAATGTGTGCAAGATAACGGGCGGGGGGTGTAATGTGTGCAAGATAACAGGCGGGGGGTGTAATGTGTGCAAGATAACGGGCGGGGGGTGTAATGTGTGCAAGATAACGGGCGGGGGTGTAATGTGTGCAAGATAACGGGCGGGGGGTGTAATGTGTGCAAGATAACAGGCGGGGGGTGTAATGTGTGCAAGATAACAGGCGGGGGGTGTAATGTGTGCAAGATAACAGGCGGGGGGTGTAATGTGTGCAAGATATCAGGCGGGGGGTGTAATGTGTGCAAGATAACGGGCGGGGGGTGTAATGTGTGCAAGATAACAGGCGGGGGGTGTAATGTGTGCAAGATAACAGGCGGGGGTGTAATGTGTGCAAGATAACGGGCGGGGGGTGTAATGTGTGCAAGATAACGGGCGGGGGTGTAATGTGTGCGCGATAACGGGCGGGGGGTGTAATGTGTGCAAGATAACGGGCGGGGGGTGTAATGTGTGCAAGATAACGGGCGGGGGTGTAATGTGTGCAAGATAACAGGCGGGGGGTGTAATGTGTGCAAGATAACGGGCGGGGGTGTAATGTGTGCAAGATAACGGGCGGGGGTGTAATGTGTGCAAGATAACGGGCGGGGGGTGTAATGTGTGCAAGATAACGGGCGGGGGGTGTAATGTGTGCAAGATAACGGGCGGGGGTGTAATGTGTGCGCGATAACGGGCGGGGGGTGTAATGTGTGCAAGATAACGGGCGGGGGGTGTAATGTGTGCAAGATAACAGGCGGGGGTGTAATGTGTGCAAGATAACGGGCGGGGGGTGTAATGTGTGCAAGATAACGGGCGGGGGTGTAATGTGTGCGCGATAACGGGCGGGGGGTGTAATGTGTGCAAGATAACGGGCGGGGGTGTAATGTGTGCAAGATAACAGGCGGGGGGTGTAATGTGTGCAAGATAACAGGCGGGGGGTTTAATGTGTGCGTGATAACGGGCGGGGGTGTAATGTGTGCAAGATAACGGGCGGGGGGTGTAATGTGTGCAAGATAACAGGCGGGGGGTTTAATGTGTGCGTGATAACGGGCGGGGGTGTAATGTGTGCAAGATAACGGGCGGGGGGTGTAATGTGTGCGCGATAACGGGCGGGGGGTGTAATGTGTGCAAGATAACGGGCGGGGGGTGTAATGTGTGCAAGATAACGGGCGGGGGTGTAATGTGTGCAAGATAACAGGCGGGGGGTGTAATGTGTGCAAGATAACGGGCGGGGGGTGTAATGTGTGCAAGATAACGGGCGGGGTGTAATGTGTGCAAGATAACGGGCGGGGGGTGTAATGTGTGCAAGATAACGGGCGGGGGGTGTAATGTGTGCAAGATAACGGGCGGGGGTGTAATGTGTGCGCGATAACGGGCGGGGGGTGTAATGTGTGCAAGATAACGGGCGGGGGGTGTAATGTGTGCAAGATAACAGGCGGGGGTGTAATGTGTGCAAGATAACGGGCGGGGGGTGTAATGTGTGCAAGATAACAGGCGGGGGGTTTAATGTGTGCGTGATAACGGGCGGGGGTGTAATGTGTGCAAGATAACGGGCGGGGGGTGTAATGTGTGCAAGATAACGGGCGGGGGGTGTAATGTGTGCAAGATAACAGGCGGGGGGTTTAATGTGTGCGTGATAACGGGCGGGGGTGTAATGTGTGCAAGATAACGGGCGGGGGGTGTAATGTGTGCAAGATAACGGGCGGGGGTGTAATGTGTGCAAGATAGCAGGCGGGGGTGTAATGTGTGCAAGATAACGGGCGGGGGTGTAATGTGTGCAAGATAACGGACGGGGGGTGTAATGTGTGCAAGATAACGGGCGGGGGGTGTAATGTGTGCAAGATAGCAGGCGGGGGTGTAATGTGTGCAAGATAACGGGCGGGGGTGTAATGTGTGCAAGATAACGGGCGGGGGTGTAATGTGTGCAAGATAACGGGCGGGGGTGTAATGTGTGCAAGATAACGGGCGGGGGGTGTAATGTGTGCAAGATAACGGGCGGGGGGTGTAATGTGTGCAAGATAACGGGCGGGGGGTGTAATGTGTGCGCGATAACAGGCGGGGGTGTAATGTGTGCAAGATAACAGGCGGGGGTGTAATGTGTGCAAGATAACGGGCGGGGGTGTAATGTGTGCAAGATAACGGGCGGGGGTGTAATGTGTGCGCGATAACAGGCGGGGGTGTAATGTGTGCAAGATAACGGGCGGGGGTGTAATGTGTGCAAGATAACGGGCGGGGGTGTAATGTGTGCAAGATAAGGGGCGGGGGGTGTAATGTGTGCAAGATAACAGGCGGGGGGTGTAATGTGTGCAAGATAACGGGCGGGGGTGTAATGTGTGCAAGATAACGGGCGGGGGTGTAATGTGTGCGCGATAACGGGCGGGGGTGTAATGTGTGCGCGATAACGGGCGGGGGTGTAATGTGTGCGCGATAACGGGCGGGGGTGTAATGTGTGCAAGATAACGGGCGGGGGGTGTAATGTGTGCGCGATAACGGGCGGGGGTGTAATGTGTGCAAGATAACGGGCGGGGGTGTAATGTGTGCAAGATAACGGGCGGGGGTGTAATGTGTGCAAGATAACGGGCGGGGGGTGTAATGTGTGCAAGATAACGGGCGGGGGTGTAATGTGTGCAAGATAACAGGCGGGGGGTGTAATGTGTGCAAGATAACAGGCGGGGGGTGTAATGTGTGCAAGATAACGGGCGGGGGGTGTAATGTGTGCGCGATAACGGGCGGGGGTGTAATGTGTGCAAGATAAGGGGCGGGGGTGTAATGTGTGCAAGATAACGGGCGGGGGGTGTAATGTGTGCAAGATAACGGGCGGGGGTGTAATGTGTGCAAGATAACGGGCGGGGGGTGTAATGTGTGCAAGATAACGGGCGGGGGTGTAATGTGTGCAAGATAACAGGCGGGGGGTGTAATGTGTGCAAGATAACGGGCGGGGGGTGTAATGTGTGCACGATAACGGGCGGGGGGTGTAATGTGTGCAAGATAACGGGCGGGGGGTGTAATGTGTGCAAGATAACGGGCGGGGGTGTAATGTGTGCAAGATAACGGGCGGGGGTGTAATGTGTGCAAGATAACAGGCGGGGGGTGTAATGTGTGCAAGATAACGGGCAGGGGGTGTAATGTGTGCACGATAACGGGCGGGGGGTGTAATGTGTGCAAGATAACGGGCGGGGGGTGTAATGTGTGCAAGATAACGGGCGGGGGTGTAATGTGTGCAAGATAACGGGCGGGGGTGTAATGTGTGCAAGATAACAGGCGGGGGGTGTAATGTGTGCAAGATAACGGGCGGGGGGTGTAATGTGTGCGCGATAACGGGCGGGGGGTGTAATGTGTGCAAGATAACGGGCGGGGGTGTAATGTGTGCAAGATAACGGGCGGGGGTATAATGTGTGCAAGATAACAGGCGGGGGGTGTAATGTGTGCGCGATAACAGGCGGGGGGTGTAATGTGTGCAAGATAACAGGCGGGGGGTGTAATGTGTGCAAGATAACGGGCGGGGGTGTAATGTGTGCAAGATAACGGGCGGGGGGTGTAATGTGTGCAAGATAACGGGCGGGGGGTGTAATGTGTGCAAGATAACGGGCGGGGGGTGTAATGTGTGCAAGATAACAGGCGGGGGGTGTAATGTGTGCAAGATAACAGGCGGGGGGTGTAATGTGTGCAAGATAACGGGCGGGGGTGTAATGTGTGCAAGATAACGGGCGGGGGTGTAATGTGTGCAAGATAACGGGCGGGGGGTGTAATGTGTGCAAGATAACGGGCGGGGGTGTAATGTGTGCAAGATAACGGGCGGGGGGGTGTAATGTGTGCAAGATAACGGGCGGGGGTGTAATGTGTGCAAGATAACGGGCGGGGGGTGTAATGTGTGCAAGATAACGGGCGGGGGGTGTAATGTGTGCAAGATAACGGGCGGGGGGTGTAATGTGTGCAAGATAACGGGCGGGGGTGTAATGTGTGCAAGATAACGGGCGGGGGTGTAATGTGTGCAAGATAACGGGCGGGGGGTGTAATGTGTGCACGATAACGGGCGGGGGTGTAATGTGTGCGCGATAACGGGCGGGGGTGTAATGTGTGCGCGATAACGGGCGGGGGGTGTAATGTGTGCAAGATAACGGGCGGGGGGTGTAATTTGTGCAAGATAACGGGCGGGGGGTGTAATGTGTGCGCGATAACGGGCGGGGGTGTAATGTGTGCAAGATAACAGGCGGGGGGTGTAATGTGTGCAAGATAACAGGCGGGGGTGTAATGTGTGCAAGATAACGGGCGGGGGGTGTAATGTGTGCAAGATAACGGGCGGGGGGTGTAATGTGCGCAAGATAACGGGCGGGGGTGTAATGTGTGCAAGATAACGGGCGGGGGGTGTAATGTGTGCACGATAACGGGCGGGGGGTGTAATGTGTGCGCGATAACGGGCGGGGGGTGTAATGTGTGCAAGATAACAGGCGGGGGTGTAATGTGTGCAAGATAACGGGCGGGGGTGCGATAACGGGCGGGGGGTGTAATGTGTGCAAGATAACAGGCGGGGGTGTAATGTGTGCAAGATAACGGGCGGGGGGTGTAATGTGTGCAAGATAACGGGCGGGGGTGTAATGTGTGCAAGATAACGGGCGGGGGGTGTAATGTGTGCAAGATAACGGGCGGGGGGTGTAATGTGTGCAAGATAACAGGCGGGGGTGTAATGTGTGCAAGATAACAGGCGGGGGTGTAATGTGTGCAAGATAACAGGCGGGGGTGTAATGTGTGCAAGATAACGGGCGGGGGGTGTAATGTGTGCAAGATAACGGGCGGGGGGTGTAATGTGTGCGCGATAACGGGCGGGGGGTGTAATGTGTGCAAGATAACGGGCGGGGGGTGTAATGTGTGCAAGATAACGGGCGGGGGTGTAATGTGTGCAAGATAACGGGCGGGGGTGTAATGTGTGCAAGATAACGGGCGGGGGTGTAATGTGTGCAAGATAACGGGCGGGGGGTGTAATGTGTGCAAGATAACGGGCGGGGGGTGTAATGTGTGCAAGATAACAGGCGGGGGGTGTAATGTGTGCAAGATAACGGGCGGGGTGTAATGTGTGCAAGATAACAGGCGGGGGGTGTAATGTGTGCAAGATAACAGGCGGGGGGTGTAATGTGTGCAAGATAACGGGCGGGGGGTGTAATGTGTGCAAGATAACGGGCGGGGGGTGTAATGTGTGCAAGATAACAGGCGGGGGTGTAATGTGTGCAAGATAACGGGCGGGGGGTGTAATGTGTGCAAGATAACGGGCGGGGGTGTAATGTGTGCAAGATAACAGGCGGGGGTGTAATGTGTGCAAGATAACGGGCGGGGGGTGTAATGTGTGCAAGATAACGGGCGGGGGGTGTAATGTGTGCAAGATAACGGGCGGGGGGTGTAATGTGTGCAAGATAAGGGGCGGGGGGTGTAATGTGTGCGCGATAACGGGCGGGGGGTGTAATGTGTGCGCGATAAGGGGCGGGGGGTGTAATGTGTGCGCGATAAGGGGCGGGGGGTGTAATGTGTGCGCGATAACGGGCGGGGGGTGTAATGTGTGCAAGATAACAGGCGGGGGGTGTAATGTGTGCAAGATAACGGGCGGGGGGTGTAATGTGTGCAAGATAACAGGCGGGGGGTGTAATGTGTGCAAGATAACAGGCGGGGGGTGTAATGTGTGCAAGATAACGGGCGGGGGGTGTAATGTGTGCAAGATAACAGGCGGGGGGTGTAATGTGTGCAAGATAACGGGCGGGGGGTGTAATGTGTACAAGATAACGGGCGGGGGTGTAATGTGTGCAAGATAACGGGCGGGGGTGTAATGTGTGCAAGATAACAGGCGGGGGGTGTAATGTGTGCAAGATAACAGGCGGGGGGTGTAATGTGTGCAAGATAACAGGCGGGGGGTGTAATGTGTGCAAGATATCAGGCGGGGGGTGTAATGTGTGCAAGATAACGGGCGGGGGGTGTAATGTGTGCAAGATAACAGGCGGGGGGTGTAATGTGTGCAAGATAACAGGCGGGGGGTGTAATGTGTGCAAGATAACGGGCGGGGGGTGTAATGTGTGCAAGATAACGGGCGGGGGTGTAATGTGTGCGCGATAACGGGCGGGGGGTGTAATGTGTGCAAGATAACGGGCGGGGGGTGTAATGTGTGCAAGATAACGGGCGGGGGTGTAATGTGTGCAAGATAACGGGCGGGGGGTGTAATGTGTGCAAGATAACGGGCGGGGGGTGTAATGTGTGCAAGATAACGGGCGGGGGTGTAATGTGTGCAAGATAACGGGCGGGGGGTGTAATGTGTGCAAGATAACGGGCGGGGGGTGTAATGTGTGCAAGATAACGGGCGGGGGTGTAATGTGTGCGCGATAACGGGCGGGGGGTGTAATGTGTGCAAGATAACGGGCGGGGGGTGTAATGTGTGCAAGATAACAGGCGGGGGTGTAATGTGTGCAAGATAACGGGCGGGGGGTGTAATGTGTGCAAGATAACGGGCGGGGGTGTAATGTGTGCGCGATAACGGGCGGGGGGTGTAATGTGTGCAAGATAACGGGCGGGGGTGTAATGTGTGCAAGATAACGGGCGGGGGTGTAATGTGTGCAAGATAACGGGCGGGGGTGTAATGTGTGCAAGATAACAGGCGGGGGGTGTAATGTGTGCAAGATAACAGGCGGGGGGTTTAATGTGTGCGTGATAACGGGCGGGGGTGTAATGTGTGCAAGATAACGGGCGGGGGGTGTAATGTGTGCAAGATAACAGGCGGGGGGTTTAATGTGTGCGTGATAACGGGCGGGGGTGTAATGTGTGCAAGATAACGGGCGGGGGGTGTAATGTGTGCGCGATAACGGGCGGGGGGTGTAATGTGTGCAAGATAACGGGCGGGGGGTGTAATGTGTGCAAGATAACGGGCGGGGGTGTAATGTGTGCAAGATAACAGGCGGGGGGTGTAATGTGTGCAAGATAACGGGCGGGGGGTGTAATGTGTGCAAGATAACGGGCGGGGGTGTAATGTGTGCAAGATAACGGGCGGGGGGTGTAATGTGTGCAAGATAACGGGCGGGGGGTGTAATGTGTGCAAGATAACGGGCGGGGGTGTAATGTGTGCGCGATAACGGGCGGGGGGTGTAATGTGTGCAAGATAACGGGCGGGGGGTGTAATGTGTGCAAGATAACAGGCGGGGGTGTAATGTGTGCAAGATAACGGGCGGGGGGTGTAATGTGTGCAAGATAGCAGGCGGGGGTGTAATGTGTGCAAGATAACGGGCGGGGGTGTAATGTGTGCAAGATAACGGGCGGGGGTGTAATGTGTGCAAGATAACGGGCGGGGGTGTAATGTGTGCAAGATAACGGGCGGGGGGTGTAATGTGTGCGCGATAACAGGCGGGGGTGTAATGTGTGCAAGATAACAGGCGGGGGGTGTAATGTGTGCAAGATAACGGGCGGGGGGTGTAATGTGTGCAAGATAACGGGCGGGGGTGTAATGTGTGCAAGATAACGGGCGGGGGTGTAATGTGTGCAAGATAACGGGCGGGGGTGTAATGTGTGCAAGATAACAGGCGGGGGTGTAATGTGTGCAAGATAACGGGCGGGGGGTGTAATGTGTGCAAGATAACGGGCGGGGGGTGTAATGTGTGCAAGATAACGGGCGGGGGGTGTAATGTGTGCAAGATAACGGGCGGGGGGTGTAATGTGTGCAAGATAACGGGCGGGGGGTGTAATGTGTGCAAGATAAGGGGCGGGGGGTGTAATGTGTGCGCGATAACGGGCGGGGGGTGTAATGTGTGCGCGATAAGGGGCGGGGGGTGTAATGTGTGCGCGATAAGGGGCGGGGGGTGTAATGTGTGCGCGATAACGGGCGGGGGGTGTAATGTGTGCAAGATAACAGGCGGGGGGTGTAATGTGTGCAAGATAACGGGCGGGGGGTGTAATGTGTGCAAGATAACAGGCGGGGGGTGTAATGTGTGCAAGATAACAGGCGGGGGGTGTAATGTGTGCAAGATAACGGGCGGGGGGTGTAATGTGTGCAAGATAACAGGCGGGGGGTGTAATGTGTGCAAGATAACGGGCGGGGGGTGTAATGTGTACAAGATAACGGGCGGGGGTGTAATGTGTGCAAGATAACGGGCGGGGGGTGTAATGTGTGCAAGATAACAGGCGGGGGGTGTAATGTGTGCAAGATAACAGGCGGGGGGTGTAATGTGTGCAAGATAACAGGCGGGGGGTGTAATGTGTGCAAGATATCAGGCGGGGGGTGTAATGTGTGCAAGATAACGGGCGGGGGGTGTAATGTGTGCAAGATAACAGGCGGGGGGTGTAATGTGTGCAAGATAACAGGCGGGGGGTGTAATGTGTGCAAGATAACGGGCGGGGGGTGTAATGTGTGCAAGATAACGGGCGGGGGTGTAATGTGTGCGCGATAACGGGCGGGGGGTGTAATGTGTGCAAGATAACGGGCGGGGGGTGTAATGTGTGCAAGATAACGGGCGGGGGTGTAATGTGTGCAAGATAACGGGCGGGGGGTGTAATGTGTGCAAGATAACGGGCGGGGGGTGTAATGTGTGCAAGATAACGGGCGGGGGTGTAATGTGTGCAAGATAACGGGCGGGGGGTGTAATGTGTGCAAGATAACGGGCGGGGGGTGTAATGTGTGCAAGATAACGGGCGGGGGTGTAATGTGTGCGCGATAACGGGCGGGGGGTGTAATGTGTGCAAGATAACGGGCGGGGGGTGTAATGTGTGCAAGATAACAGGCGGGGGTGTAATGTGTGCAAGATAACGGGCGGGGGGTGTAATGTGTGCAAGATAACGGGCGGGGGTGTAATGTGTGCGCGATAACGGGCGGGGGGTGTAATGTGTGCAAGATAACGGGCGGGGGTGTAATGTGTGCAAGATAACGGGCGGGGGTGTAATGTGTGCAAGATAACGGGCGGGGGTGTAATGTGTGCAAGATAACAGGCGGGGGGTGTAATGTGTGCAAGATAACAGGCGGGGGGTTTAATGTGTGCGTGATAACGGGCGGGGGTGTAATGTGTGCAAGATAACGGGCGGGGGGTGTAATGTGTGCAAGATAACAGGCGGGGGGTTTAATGTGTGCGTGATAACGGGCGGGGGTGTAATGTGTGCAAGATAACGGGCGGGGGGTGTAATGTGTGCGCGATAACGGGCGGGGGGTGTAATGTGTGCAAGATAACGGGCGGGGGGTGTAATGTGTGCAAGATAACGGGCGGGGGTGTAATGTGTGCAAGATAACAGGCGGGGGGTGTAATGTGTGCAAGATAACGGGCGGGGGGTGTAATGTGTGCAAGATAACGGGCGGGGGGTGTAATGTGTGCAAGATAACGGGCGGGGGGTGTAATGTGTGCAAGATAACGGGCGGGGGGTGTAATGTGTGCAAGATAACGGGCGGGGGTGTAATGTGTGCGCGATAACGGGCGGGGGGTGTAATGTGTGCAAGATAACGGGCGGGGGGTGTAATGTGTGCAAGATAACAGGCGGGGGTGTAATGTGTGCAAGATAACGGGCGGGGGTGTAATGTGTGCAAGATAGCAGGCGGGGGTGTAATGTGTGCAAGATAACGGGCGGGGGTGTAATGTGTGCAAGATAACGGGCGGGGGTGTAATGTGTGCAAGATAACGGGCGGGGGTGTAATGTGTGCAAGATAACGGGCGGGGGGTGTAATGTGTGCGCGATAACAGGCGGGGGTGTAATGTGTGCAAGATAACAGGCGGGGGGTGTAATGTGTGCAAGATAACGGGCGGGGGGTGTAATGTGTGCAAGATAAGGGGCGGGGGGTGTAATGTGTGCAAGATAACAGGCGGGGGGTGTAATGTGTGCAAGATAACGGGCGGGGGTGTAATGTGTGCAAGATAACGGGCGGGGGGTGTAATGTGTGCAAGATAACGGGCGGGGGGTGTAATGTGTGCAAGATAACGGGCGGGGGTGTAATGTGTGCAAGATAACAGGCGGGGGTGTAATGTGTGCGCGATAACAGGCGGGGGTGTAATGTGTGCAAGATAACGGGCGGGGGTGTAATGTGTGCAAGATAAGGGGCGGGGGGTGTAATGTGTGCAAGATAACAGGCGGGGGGTGTAATGTGTGCAAGATAACGGGCGGGGGTGTAATGTGTGCAAGATAACGGGCGGGGGGTGTAATGTGTGCAAGATAACGGGCGGGGGGTGTAATGTGTGCAAGATAACGGGCGGGGGTGTAATGTGTGCGCGATAACGGGCGGGGGTGTAATGTGTGCGCGATAACGGGCGGGGGTGTAATGTGTGCGCGATTAAGGGCGGGGGTGTAATGTGTGCAAGATAACGGGCGGGGGGTGTAATGTGTGCGCGATAACGGGCGGGGGTGTAATGTGTGCAAGATAACGGGCGGGGGTGTAATGTGTGCAAGATAACGGGCGGGGGGTGTAATGTGTGCAAGATAACGGGCGGGGGTGTAATGTGTGCAAGATAACGGGCGGGGGGTGTAATGTGTGCAAGATAACGGGCGGGGGTGTAATGTGTGCAAGATAACAGGCGGGGGGTGTAATGTGTGCAAGATAACGGGCGGGGGGTGTAATGTGTGCACGATAACGGGCGGGGGGTGTAATGTGTGCAAGATAACGGGCGGGGGGTGTAATGTGTGCAAGATAACGGGCGGGGGTGTAATGTGTGCAAGATAACGGGCAGGGGTGTAATGTGTGCAAGATAACAGGCGGGGGGTGTAATGTGTGCAAGATAACGGGCGGGGGGTGTAATGTGTGCGCGATAACGGGCGGGGGTGTAATGTGTGCAAGATAAGGGGCGGGGGTGTAATGTGTGCAAGATAACGGGCGGGGGGTGTAATGTGTGCAAGATAACGGGCGGGGGTGTAATGTGTGCAAGATAACGGGCGGGGGGTGTAATGTGTGCAAGATAACGGGCGGGGGTGTAATGTGTGCAAGATAACAGGCGGGGGGTGTAATGTGTGCAAGATAACGGGCGGGGGGTGTAATGTGTGCACGATAACGGGCGGGGGGTGTAATGTGTGCAAGATAACGGGCGGGGGGTGTAATGTGTGCAAGATAACGGGCGGGGGTGTAATGTGTGCAAGATAACGGGCGGGGGTGTAATGTGTGCAAGATAACAGGCGGGGGGTGTAATGTGTGCAAGATAACGGGCGGGGGGTGTAATGTGTGCAAGATAACAGGCGGGGGGTGTAATGTGTGCAAGATAACAGGCGGGGGGTGTAATGTGTGCAAGATAACGGGTGGGGGGTGTAATGTGTGCAAGATAACGGGCGGGGGTGTAATGTGTGCAAGATAACGGGCGGGGGGTGTAATGTGTGCGCGATAACGGGCGGGGGGTGTAATGTGTGCAAGATAACAGGCGGGGGGTGTAATGTGTGCAAGATAACGGGCGGGGGGTGTAATGTGTGCAAGATAACGGGCGGGGGTGTAATGTGTGCAAGATAACGGGCGGGGGGTGTAATGTGTGCAAGATAACGGGCGGGGGGTGTAATGTGTGCAAGATAACAGGCGGGGGTGTAATGTGTGCAAGATAACAGGCGGGGGTGTAATGTGTGCAAGATAACAGGCGGGGGTGTAATGTGTGCAAGATAACGGGCGGGGGGTGTAATGTGTGCAAGATAACGGGCGGGGGGTGTAATGTGTGCGCGATAACGGGCGGGGGGTGTAATGTGTGCAAGATAACGGGCGGGGGGTGTAATGTGTGCAAGATAACGGGCGGGGGTGTAATGTGTGCAAGATAACGGGCGGGGGTGTAATGTGTGCAAGATAACGGGCGGGGGTGTAATGTGTGCAAGATAACGGGCGGGGGGTGTAATGTGTGCAAGATAACGGGCGGGGGGTGTAATGTGTGCAAGATAACAGGCGGGGGGTGTAATGTGTGCAAGATAACGGGCGGGGTGTAATGTGTGCAAGATAACAGGCGGGGGGTGTAATGTGTGCAAGATAACAGGCGGGGGTGTAATGTGTGCAAGATAACGGGCGGGGGGTGTAATGTGTGCAAGATAACGGGCGGGGGGTGTAATGTGTGCAAGATAACGGGCGGGGGGTGTAATGTGTGCAAGATAAGGGGCGGGGGGTGTAATGTGTGCGCGATAACGGGCGGGGGGTGTAATGTGTGCGCGATAAGGGGCGGGGGGTGTAATGTGTGCACGATAAGGGGCGGGGGGTGTAATGTGTGCGCGATAACGGGCGGGGGGTGTAATGTGTGCAAGATAACAGGCGGGGGGTGTAATGTGTGCAAGATAACGGGCGGGGGGTGTAATGTGTGCAAGATAACAGGCGGGGGGTGTAATGTGTGCAAGATAACAGGCGGGGGGTGTAATGTGTGCAAGATAACGGGCGGGGGGTGTAATGTGTGCAAGATAACAGGCGGGGGGTGTAATGTGTGCAAGATAACGGGCGGGGGGTGTAATGTGTACAAGATAACGGGCGGGGGTGTAATGTGTGCAAGATAACGGGCGGGGGGTGTAATGTGTGCAAGATAACAGGCGGGGGGTGTAATGTGTGCAAGATAACAGGCGGGGGGTGTAATGTGTGCAAGATAACAGGCGGGGGGTGTAATGTGTGCAAGATATCAGGCGGGGGGTGTAATGTGTGCAAGATAACGGGCGGGGGGTGTAATGTGTGCAAGATAACAGGCGGGGGGTGTAATGTGTGCAAGATAACAGGCGGGGGGTGTAATGTGTGCAAGATAACGGGCGGGGGGTGTAATGTGTGCAAGATAACGGGCGGGGGTGTAATGTGTGCGCGATAACGGGCGGGGGGTGTAATGTGTGCAAGATAACGGGCGGGGGGTGTAATGTGTGCAAGATAACGGGCGGGGGTGTAATGTGTGCAAGATAACAGGCGGGGGGTGTAATGTGTGCAAGATAACGGGCGGGGGGTGTAATGTGTGCAAGATAACGGGCGGGGGTGTAATGTGTGCGCGATAACGGGCGGGGGGTGTAATGTGTGCGCGATAACGGGCGGGGGTGTAATGTGTGCAAGATAACAGGCGGGGGTGTAATGTGTGCAAGATAACGGGCGGGGGGTGTAATGTGTGCAAGATAACGGGCGGGGGTGTAATGTGTGCGCGATAACGGGCGGGGGGTGTAATGTGTGCAAGATAACGGGCGGGGGGTGTAATGTGTGCAAGATAACAGGCGGGGGTGTAATGTGTGCAAGATAACGGGCGGGGGGTGTAATGTGTGCAAGATAACGGGCGGGGGTGTAATGTGTGCGCGATAACGGGCGGGGGGTGTAATGTGTGCAAGATAACGGGCGGGGGTGTAATGTGTGCAAGATAACGGGCGGGGGGTGTAATGTGTGCAAGATAACGGGCGGGGAGTGTAATGTGTGCAAGATAACGGGCGGGGTGTAATGTGTGCAAGATAACAGGCGGGGGGTGTAATGTGTGCAAGATAACAGGCGGGGGGTTTAATGTGTGCGTGATAACGGGCGGGGGTGTAATGTGTGCAAGATAACGGGCGGGGGGTGTAATGTGTGCAAGATAACAGGCGGGGGGTTTAATGTGTGCGTGATAACGGGCGGGGGTGTAATGTGTGCAAGATAACGGGCGGGGGGTGTAATGTGTGCGCGATAACGGGCGGGGGGTGTAATGTGTGCAAGATAACGGGCGGGGGGTGTAATGTGTGCAAGATAACGGGCGGGGGTGTAATGTGTGCAAGATAACAGGCGGGGGGTGTAATGTGTGCAAGATAACGGGCGGGGGGTGTAATGTGTGCAAGATAACGGGCGGGGGTGTAATGTGTGCAAGATAACGGGCGGGGGGTGTAATGTGTGCAAGATAACGGGCGGGGGGTGTAATGTGTGCAAGATAACGGGCGGGGGTGTAATGTGAGCGCGATAACGGGCGGGGGGTGTAATGTGTGCAAGATAAGGGGCGGGGGTGTAATGTGTGCACGATAAGGGGCGGGGGGTGTAATGTGTGCAAGATAACGGGCGGGGGTGTAATGTGTGCGCGATAACGGGCGGGGGGTGTAATGTGTGCAAGATAACGGGCGGGGGGTGTAATGTGTGCAAGATAACAGGCGGGGGTGTAATGTGTGCAAGATAACGGGCGGGGGGTGTAATGTGTGCAAGATAGCAGGCGGGGGTGTAATGTGTGCAAGATAACGGGCGGGGGTGTAATGTGTGCAAGATAACGGGCGGGGGTGTAATGTGTGCAAGATAACGGGCGGGGGTGTAATGTGTGCAAGATAACGGGCGGGGGGTGTAATGTGTGCAAGATAACGGGCGGGGGGTGTAATGTGTGCAAGATAACGGGCGGGGGTGTAATGTGTGCAAGATAACAGGCGGGGGGTGTAATGTGTGCGCGATAACGGGCGGGGGGTGTAATGTGTGCAAGATAACGGGCGGGGGTGTAATGTGTGCAAGATAACGGGCGGGGGGTGTAATGTGTGCAAGATAACAGGCGGGGGTGTAATGTGTGCAAGATAACAGGCGGGGGGTGTAATGTGTGCGCGATAACAGGCGGGGGTGTAATGTGTGCAAGATAACAGGCGGGGGGTGTAATGTGTGCAAGATAACGGGCGGGGGTGTAATGTGTGCGCGATAACAGGCGGGGGTGTAATGTGTGCAAGATAACGGGCGGGGGTGTAATGTGTGCAAGATAAGGGGCGGGGGGTGTAATGTGTGCAAGATAACAGGCGGGGGGTGTAATGTGTGCGCGATAACGGGCGGGGGGTGTAATGTGTGCAAGATAACGGGCGGGGGGTGTAATGTGTGCAAGATAACGGGCGGGGGTGTAATGTGTGCAAGATAACGGGCGGGGGGTGTAATGTGTGCAAGATAACGGGCGGGGGTGTAATGTGTGCAAGATAACGGGCGGGGGTGTAATGTGTGCAAGATAACGGGCGGGGGGTGTAATGTGTGCGCGATAACGGGCGGGGGTGTAATGTGTGCGCGATAACGGGCGGGGGTGTAATGTGTGCAAGATAACGGGCGGGGGTGTAATGTGTGCGCGATTAAGGGCGGGGGGTGTAATGTGTGCAAGATAACAGGCGGGGGGTGTAATGTGTGCGCGATAACGGGCGGGGGGTGTAATGTGTGCAAGATAACGGGCGGGGGTGTAATGTGTGCAAGATAACGGGCGGGGGTGTAATGTGTGCAAGATAACGGGCGGGGGGTGTAATGTGTGCAAGATAACGGGCGGGGGTGTAATGTGTGCAAGATAACGGGCGGGGGGTGTAATGTGTGCAAGATAACGGGCGGGGGTGTAATGTGTGCAAGATAACGGGCAGGGGTGTAATGTGTGCAAGATAACAGGCGGGGGGTGTAATGTGTGCAAGATAACGGGCGGGGGGTGTAATGTGTGCGCGATAACGGGCGGGGGTGTAATGTGTGCAAGATAAGGGGCGGGGGTGTAATGTGTGCAAGATAACGGGCGGGGGGTGTAATGTGTGCAAGATAACGGGCGGGGGTGTAATGTGTGCAAGATAACGGGCGGGGGGTGTAATGTGTGCAAGATAACGGGCGGGGGTGTAATGTGTGCAAGATAACAGGCGGGGGGTGTAATGTGTGCAAGATAACGGGCGGGGGGTGTAATGTGTGCACGATAACGGGCGGGGGGTGTAATGTGTGCAAGATAACGGGCGGGGGTGTAATGTGTGCAAGATAACGGGCGGGGGTGTAATGTGTGCAAGATAACGGGCGGGGGTGTAATGTGTGCAAGATAACAGGCGGGGGGTGTAATGTGTGCAAGATAACGGGCGGGGGGTGTAATGTGTGCACGATAACGGGCGGGGGGTGTAATGTGTGCAAGATAACGGGCGGGGGGTGTAATGTGTGCAAGATAACGGGCGGGGGGTGTAATGTGTGCAAGATAACGGGCGGGGGTGTAATGTGTGCAAGATAACAGGCGGGGGGTGTAATGTGTGCAAGATAACGGGCGGGGGGTGTAATGTGTGCAAGATAACGGGCGGGGGGTGTAATGTGTGCAAGATAACGGGCGGGGGTGTAATGTGTGCAAGATAACGGGCGGGGGTGTAATGTGTGCAAGATAACGGGCGGGGGGTGTAATGTGTGCAAGATAACAGGCGGGGGGTGTAATGTGTGCAAGATAACAGGCGGGGGGTGTAATGTGTGCAAGA
>NW_027456422.1:0-19863 GCF_040206685.1 Ascaphus truei
GGATTAGTGTGTTGCAATGTAACGGCCCGGCTGTATGATTGTCACAGAAGGGGGGAGCCTGAGAATGTCACGGATTTAATTACACATGTAATGATGTAATAACACAGCCATGAACTAAGACAGTATACATATGGTCATGTGATATTTATAATGCATTTATTAACATTATTGTGTGGATTTGGGCTGAATTAAACTTGTATGGGATTGTCACTTTAATATCACAGTACCACTACTGTTTTAACACTTATAATGACCTCCTGATTACAGATTATTAGGGACAGACTTAAAAAGGCCTGTGTAAATATTTATTATAGAGTGGCCTCTTTACTTTATAATATCAGGGAGTATCAGACAGGCCTGTGTTTATTTTTAATATACATTAGGGTGACCTGACTCCAGATTATTGGCCTTTCCCTCTGACAAATGCATATTTTCCTATACTGTGTTAATTTTGTTAGAACAAAATAAATATTCATGCGCTAAATGACAGTACCAGTGTGAGTCCCAATAAGAAGTAGTGAGGTAAAAACCATGGTACCAGCAACATATGTAACTGATGGGGAGGGTGCTAAAATATATGGAGTGTGGCGTCCTGATTGCTAAATGAGGTGTATTATATCATAAGTGCATATAACAATATCCCTCATAGCAATCTATTAAGAACCAACAAGAACTAGGTAGCACAATAATCAGTGCTGCAGTTATAGCCTAATAATAAGTATATATATATATATATATATATATATATATATATATATATATATATATATATATATATATATATATATATATATATATATATACAGTGTTCGACAAACCTATACATTTGCTCGCCCCGGGCGAGTGGATTTAACCCCCGGGCGAGTAAATATTGGCCCAAGCAGCACACGTTTGGTACTAGGTGGCGAGTAGATTTTTTTTGTGTGGCGAGTAGATTTTTTGGTGATTTGTCAACCACTGTATATATATATATATATATATATATATATACTGCTGCGGCCAAGTTTATTCGAGCATTTGCCCGTTCTTGGCCGCAGCAGTAGCCTGGCGCGCGCCCGAGAGTGACGGGCGCGCGCCGAAGCAGCGGAAGAGCGCCCTCCGATCGGGGCGCTCTCCCTACCGCTGCCGGGTCCGCCGGGTCCCCCGGAACCCCCTGCCGCTGTCCCGCGATCGCGGGACACCAGGGCTCCCTCGGGGAGCCCCTGGACGCGCGTGCAGGGGGCGCACGCTCCCGAAGACACGTGACCGCGCGTCTATGACTTCGAATAAAGTGTGTCGGTACTATATATATATATATATATATATATATATATATATATATATATATATATATATATGTAACCCATATTCCCCCACCCAATCGCAGATAGGGTGCATGTGAGGGGAGCTATATGTATTACCCAGTGTGGTGCTTTACCTGTGAGGCTCACAGGAGGCCTGAGCCTCCGCCAATGAGAGCCTGGGGTGTATCCTCCTGAACAATACTATATGGTGCAGCGCCTCCACCTGTGATGGCTCCAAGCAGAGCGGGAGTTGTTCCTCACAGGACAATAATATAATATCACGCACACAGCATATAAAAGAACAGTGACTTTTCTAACAGTAACATAACTATGCATGTCATACATTAAGTGTCTCTCTTCTAGGAGACACAGTAACTCACGTGTCTCGCAGGATGCAACCCCTCACCGTGTACCCACACCATGTCCAACTCCCCACACCACAACCCCACCCCCAAAGTAAGGTATGTGTGTGTGTGTGTGACTGCACAGCCACTATGTACTGATTTATAGTTGGTGCACTTATGGATGTTACCTGCCGAGCGCTCCAGCGCTAGGACCTGCAAACAGACTTCGCAAAGGATCCGACGGTGAAGATACGTCAGGGTTACCTTCCAGGGCGATCCCACCCGGTTGGTTGCTGCTGTGCTTGAAGAGGTCTGATCCTAAACCTCTGTAATGGTGCTGCGACAGTCTCTGCTTCCTTCACTTCTCTCTCTCTCTAAAGTGACAGGTTCCTGTACTAGGGCCTGTCCCTGTGACCACCCACCCTCACTAGTGGGAAGTCAGGGCCTCAACTCTAGCCTGGGGATTTCTGGCCTAGGGCAGAATCTCGCAGCTCTCTGCCCACCTTCTTTCCCCCTTTGTCCCCTAAGTCTCACTCACTCACGTGCTTCCCAGTCTGCTTCCTGACTGCACAAAACAATGTATCAAATTCCCTGCTGCAGAGAATCTGCAAGTCTCAGTGGCTGGTTGGTTGCAGGTGACAGGGAACATAGGGCATTCACCAGAGGCTGCTGGGGGATGTAGTCCACTCAGAACCTCTTTCCTATGGGGTCTGTGTGCGCGGTCTCTACTGCACCTGTGCAAAGCTGTAGTGGCCACCGCTACACATAACTGCACCTGCGCAACCTACCAGATCTCCTGTACACTTGTAATGGCCACCACTACCCTTGCCAACCTCTGCGTATTGCGCGAACCTCGCACCAAACACAACATGGCCGCTGTGGCTATCTGCGCATGCTCGAGCATCAGGGCCCCCGACGGCGCCGGCACAGATAGCGGCGCCAACTGGGAAAAGTCGCCATCCCCTTCCCCCACTGCCACAGGGGTAAGGCAAGGGGCAAAGGAACATCAGGGAAGCCGGGAGTGGCCCCCTTACATATATATATATATATATTGTGGTTGACAAATCACCCAAAAATCTACTCGCTGAACAAAAAAATCTACTCATCACCTAGCCCCGCCCCAGGCCCGCTTTAAAAAAAATTGAATAAATTCCTAGTAAGAACAACATTCGTTTTTGACATGTTTATTTATTGTATTACATTATACTACAATTAGTCCTTGTTAAGAGTGTGTGTGTGACACAGAGAGAGTGTGCGTGTGTGTGTGACACAGAGAGTGTGTGAGACACAGAGAGTGTGTGAGACAGAGAGTGTGTGAGACACAGAGAGTGTGTGAGATAGGGTGAGGCAGAGGGTGACAGGGTGAGGCAGAGGGTGACAGGGTGAGACAGAGAATGACAGGGTGATACCGAGAGATACAGAGGTTGACAGGGAGAAAATGGGTGACATGGTGTGACACAGGGTGACAGGGTGAGACAGAGGGTGACAGGGTGAGACAGAGGGTGACAGGGGGAAACAGAGGGTGACAGAAAGTGAGACAGAGGGTGACAGAAAGTGAGACAGAGGGCGACAGAAAGTGAGACAGAGGGAAACAGGGTGGGTGAGACACACACACACACACACACACACACACACACACACACACACTCTCCCTCTTACACACACACTCTCTCTCTCCCTCTCACACACACACACACACACAGACAGACATCAAACCCCTCCCCTCTGCGAGAGCGAGGGTCCGCCCTCACAAATTCCTCTATGCCTCTTATCAGCGGTGCAGACAGGAGATGAAATACAGCAGTGACCGCACGACCCTTCTTTTGGCGATGTTACATATATATACTGATAATAGTAAAAAGCAGAACAAATAATATAAAAAGGCAATTGCTTGCTTGGGAAGTAGCTTCTGCTGGGCCCAATTTGAGGAATCCCTTGTCAGTAGGGCCGCCAGCAGAAATCTTGGGGCCCAGGACAAATGCAAGGATCAGGCCCCCCTCCCTACCCCATAGCACACCTACCATGACATTTTTTTTAGGGCACAACTTTTACTCAAATGGTAGTGTTGCAAGGCCTATTTCACACCTCGCAAACCCCCCCATTTTACACTTTTTTATATTTTTATATATATATAAAAAGAGAGAGAGAGAGAGAGACAATCAAGTGGTTTCTTCTTCTCTTAGCCAAAGACGTACTACTCTATGTTCCTTTTCTCATTCTCCTATTTTTGTACCTTGGTATAATTGTATATACATACTTCACAGCATATGTTCCACCAAAGTAACTACGTCAGCGATGACAGCGACCAACAGTGGCACTACTGTGTTTAGGGTTCTACAGTGCACAGCCACCCTACACTACCCATCTGGTATTTCCACAGCCCAGATAGTTGAACAAACTGGCTGCGGTCCATATTACCTCTGACTCCAGCAATGCTTGGACAGTTTCCCCTATCTCTTTCTGCTCAATTTATTGGATACATAGCTTTGGATATATTTCAGCATTCTATGACACTCAGGATAGCGCTCATGATGTCATCAACAACCAGGGGACTCCCAATAGTTGCTATTATGTGATCAATTTTTACTGCACGCAGTCCTGAGTATACTATCAGCTTTGCCACAGTTGAGAGTCTGGCACATTTCTCTGCTGTACAAATGTGTCAGAGAACACATCCAGGCATTCAGTATACATCCCAGTTAGGCAGCGCTTATAGTAAGTGCGACGCGACGGGAGTAACGCTGGCGACTCAAAATTTGGAGCTGGGGAAATCAGATTTTTCAGAGGCTGTCGCCACATGTGACAGCCTCTGAACCAATCAATGCCCATGTCGCCAGCGACATCCCCGAAAGTTAAATTATAACTTTCGCAGGTGACGTCACCCGTCACTTCGCCAGTCGCGTTGCTGGCACTATAAGCATGACCTAGGGGAGGGCCCAGGAGACTCCCATACAACTCTGGAGAGTTTCTCTTAATTAAGGTAACTTTCCACTATGTGTCCTGTTCACAGCAATGCAGTACTAACTACATTTAAGCATGTCTGTAAGATACAAAAGTTAACCCATCATGCACCTTGGCCTAGGGAGGATTTGTTCCTATAAAGTACACCCAGTTTGGCAATGATTTTGGATGTCAGATTATCAATATGCAACTCAAATTTTAAATGGGAGTGAAACCAAATGCCAAGATATTTAAAATTAGTGACACTTTAGTTGGCTTCAATTAATTACTGCATTTATAAAATTCTGCAGAGCATCTAGTAACCTTGTAATATTAAGAGATGGCAGCCTTGGTATGTTATGCCTCTTTTTTCCTGTACACCGCAAAGGATTTTGTGGCCTATTCTAGTAACTCTGAAGTGAGGCAAACCACTTCTAAGTAGCTCTCTTTATGTGAATTGGCCTACTTTGCTATGCTGTAAGCCAGGCCTGCACAGTTCCAGTCCTCGAGAGCCGCAAACAGGCCAGGTTTTCAGGATACCCTAACCCTAACTTCTTTCACTGCAGCCATTGTAATCAGACACTGCTAATGGAGGGTATGATACATTCTCTACCACTGAAAGAATATACATCTCAGTGGTAGACGGCTGATAAGAAGCTGTTTCAGTCTGGTTCTGCCAATTCGATCGGTTTAAAAAATCCTCCATTTTCAGGTCTATGTATGTTGATCTGATTTCTTAGGCTTTCAAGACGTTATAGCAGTCCTGTTTTTAGTGCTCATTCTCTCCCCCTTTATCTCTCAACTTTTCTCTCTCCCTTTATCACTCACTCCCCCTTTATCTCCTTCTATATGACCCTTGCCCCACTTCCCCTGACTCAAACTAATCAATCTTTAATCACCTCTCTCTACCTCTTCTCCCTCTCCCACTCCCTTCTCGCTCCCTTCTCTCTCACTCTCCCTTCTCTCCATTTTTTCACTCGGACTCCCACTGGTATTAGTATCTCAGATTTATTTTGATTTTTGGTGTGCAACATTTTTCCACATTACATAGCACTTGTGAGCAAGACATCCAGTCCAGCCACGGCTGATGGGACACTGTTCTTTCACTGATCGCTATATCTGAGCTATTGGGAAACAATTTTAAACACTATTACATTCTCTGCTCTTTCTCTCAGCTGCTATCTCGGTCATTGTGCCCAGCATATGGCGTCATCAGGCATATTAATGCTTCCAACATCCCAGGAGAAAATGGTTATATTGTTTTGAACAAGGGGCCTATTTCTGATGACTTATTCCTGCATTAGTAATATGTGTCATATATCTTGGCTCAATCAGAGGCTTGGTTGAAAACTGAGCCCCTGATGGAACCACATGTGCTTAAGGTGGGATATCCTGAAAACCTGACCTGTTGGACAGGCTTGAGTACTGGAGTTGAGAACCCCTGTTCAAACATTTATCTTCCTACCAGTACATAGGTAATTTCAAGAAATTAAACAAAAAAAGGTAGAAAAACTTTAAACAGCAAAATAACCATACAGTAACTTGTAAACCTTGAGAAATGCATCTTAATAGGGTCATGTCACACTGAAAATATAGTATTCCCAGGTTTAACCCTTGCATTCATCAGCCAGATATGTTGAATCTTTAAGTTGCATTCATTGTTTTGAAATAGACTTGGTATTTTATGTCTCTTTTTTCCTGTACACCGTAAAGGATTTTGCGGCCTAGTCTAGAAACTCTGAAGTGAGACAAATCACTTCGAAAGAGCACTCTAGATGCGAATTGGCATGGTTTGCTATGCTGCAAGCCCTTCTCCCATGTCCAATCTGTATCTAAAAAGGCTTTGTACGAAGCTGTTTCAGTCTGGTTCTGCCAATTCGATCGGTTTTAAAAAATCCTTCATTTTCAGTGTATGTTGATCTGATTTCTTAGGCTTTAAAAACATTAAAGCAGTCCTGTTTTAAGAGCTCATTCTCTCCCCCTTTCTCTCTCCCTTTATCACTCACTCCCCCTTTATCTCTCTCGATATGACCCTTGCCTTACTTCCCCGACTAAAACTGCCCCCTCTTTAAACACCACTCTTTACCTCTGCTCTCTCTCCCTCTCCCTTCTCTCTCCCTCTCCCTTCTCTCTCATTTTCCCTTCTATCTCACATTCCCTTCTCTCTCACTTTCCCTTCTCTCCATTTTTTCACCCTGACTCCCACTCTATTTCTTTCACTCAACCCGTCTCTTGCTCTCACACATACTGCACCGACACACTTTATTAGAGCAAATACACGGTATGTACCTGGCAGATACCTGGAATGCGCCGCTCCTCACCTCTGACAAGCCCCGTTGCATTTGCCTTCCCAGCCTGGGTTCATGCCTGGCTGATGGGCGGCTGATCTGTTAAATGATAATGATTAGGATTTAATAGGCTGCAATGCTTCGCGTGTCTGCCAGATGGCATAAATTCATGAATTGTAATGCAGTATATATATATATACTGTGCAGTATTGCAGCCAGCGGGAATAAAATGCTTCAATCCCTGCCTGGAAAATAACTCAATGCACTCGGGCAGAAAACAGTCACAAACCTCAATACACCCGGGTATACCCGAATTCGTGGGGCTAGCCAAGCTCGAATAAAGTGTGTCGCCAGTGTACTCCCAAAGAGTAACCCTAGAAAATACAAGAGATATCTAGAAATCTAATTGCAAGGTAATAAGTCACATTAAGTGAAATGCACAATGGAATAGTCCCCCCCTTTTTTTTAAAAAACGGTAGATTCCTTACATTTTAGCTATTTGCACTTCTATATTTGTAACACTGGTAATTGCTATAATAACACTGTTACTTTTTTTTAGTTTGTACATGCACACACACAATTAAATGACCTACTGTATCTCAGTACCTCAGATAGACACAGACACACACACACGCCTATGCAGTAAGCGTTCATAAGCCACTTATCAAGCACTTAATGCCTACTGCTATTCAGTAAGCAGTGATAGTGGGTGATAAGGCGGGAAGGTTGGAAGAGATCACGTGCCACTACATGGGTATTCTGAAGTATACACAGCGTGAAGTGTTCGAATAAAGGCCGCTGCTGCTGCAGCTGTACATTCATATGTGCAATAATGAAAGAAAAATCAATGGCGTCTATCCTCATACAATGAGTTTTGGATTCAAATAAGGCATTTCATAGCACAAGGAGAAAAACATATTAGTTAGTAATTTTGCATTTAAAATGGGAAATGCTCAATAATATAATAATATAATTTATAATAATATAATATAGGTCCCTGCCCCATGGAGCTTACAATCTATGTTTTTGGTGCCTGAGGCACAGGGAGATAAAGTGACTTGCCCAAGGTCACAAGGATCTGACACCAGGAATTGAACCAGGCCCCAGGCTTCAAACTCTCAGTGCCACTCAGTGTCTTTTACTCACTGAGCCACTCCCTCTCCACAAGAGTGCAAGAGTGCAAGAGTGCAAGAGTGCAAGAGTGCAAGAGAGCAAGAAAGCAAGAAAGAAAGAAAGCAACTGTCTATACTTCCTAATGTGTGGATTCAGAATCACAAACATGAAAAAATATATAATTAAGCAATAATTAAGAGCGGAGAGAAAAATACTAAAATAATTCAGTCAATTCATAGTGAATTAAAAGAAATTAGAGAATTAGTACATGTAAAATATTTTTATTTGTTAAGAATAGATTGATTTAAGATGACACACACACATACACACACACACACACACACACACACACACACACACACAATTAAATGACATATCCCTGGACCTCAGACACACACACTGACATTACAATAAGCAGAATAGATACATTTAGTTTTTGTTACAATTTGTCTCACTCCCAGTTGTAAGACATCAATCATTGTAAACTCTTGAACTCCAGGATGAGTTTGCAGCAAAGCTTCATGGGCACTGTAGTTTTTTTGTCTGCTACAAATTCTCTAATTGGTCACTGATCATGTGATGTCAGATGGGCCTGGGCTTTAATTCAAAGTGTTTAACCGAGTGGTGTGTGTCTCAAATACAGTAAGTTGCTTTATTTTTTTATCTCTGGGAATCTTCTGTGATTAAAGAGGGTCTGTTACTGAAAAAGCACAAAGCTGCTGATTACTTTCTGTTTAATAGAGAAATATTCATAAGGTATCAGTGTTTATTTGAGATGTGTCTGTACCTGAAAGGCTCAACCACCCCTGTTTGTGGGGCTCTTGTGTATGAAATAGCCCAGAGCAAGTACCCCTAGAGATAATATACACACATACACACCCACATACTGTAATGTGTGTGTGTGTGTGTGTGTGTGTGTGTGTGTGTGTATATATATCCACTTTTTATTGTCTCTATAAGAGTTCTGATAAAGATTGTAAATACTGTAAATGTTTATCAGTTGATCAAAAAAGATTTGATCAGAAGAGTTGCCCTGTAAATTATCTATTCAGAGCAGCAATACCAGTATATATGTTAGACAGTGATTGTGGTTTGAATGGTGAATTTTGCAAGTATCTATCTGCGAGTTAATAACATACAAAACATTTACAGACCTGCTGTTATTACTCTGTGAGTTATGATATGATCTCAAACTGTGATTTTTGCCAACATTTGTTTGCTAGCTAGCCACATACAAATCAATTACAGACCTGCTGTTATTACTCTGAGAGTCATGATATGATGATATATGGCAAGAGATCCAAATAATCCTCATCCTATTTACATATCAGCCACAAAAAGGGATTTTTAATCATGTATATGTGTTTTTAATTATCTATGTAGAATTAATAAAATGTTATTATTTTCTGATATCCGCAGTGATTCTGGCCAACCTGACAGATCTGCAGTAATATACTGCAAGACCAATTTGTTTGCTAGCTAGCCACATGCAAATCAATTACAGACCTGCTGTTATTACTCTGAGAGTCATGATATGATGATATATGGCAATAGATTCAAATAATCCTCATCCTATTTACATATCAGCCACAAAAAGGGATTTTTAATAATGTATATGTGTTTTTAATTATCTATGTAGAATTAATAAAATTTTATTATTTTCTGATATCCGCAGTGATTCTGGCCAACCTGACAGATCTGCAGTAATATACTGCAAGACCAATTTGTTTGCTAGCTAGCCACATACAAATCAATTACAGACCTGCTGTTATTACTCTGAGAGTCATGATATGATGATATATGGCAATAGATCCAAATAATCCTCATCCTATTTACATATCAGCCACAAAAAGGGATTTTTAATCATGTATATGTGTTTTTAATTATCTATGTAGAATTAATAAAATTTTATTATTTTCTGATATCCGCAGTGATTCTGGCCAACCTGACAGATCTGCAGTAATATACTGCAAGACCAATTTGTTTGCTAGCTAGCCACATACAAATCAATTACAGACCTGCTGTTATTACTCTGAGAGTCATGATATGATGATATATGGCAATAGATCCAAATAATCCTCATCCTATTTACATATCAGCCACAAAAAGGGATTTTTAATCATGTATATGTGTTTTTAATTATCTATGTAGAATTAATAAAATTTTATTATTTTCTGATATCCGCAGTGATTCTGGCCAACCTGACAGATCTGCAGTAATATACTGCAAGACCAATTGTTGTCTACCTTTACCATACGAATGACAATAGAGTGCTGTATATAAGGGGAACTCTTCTGATCAAATCTTTTTTGATCAACACTGATAAACATTATATCTATACCCCTTGAGCACCTGTCGTTTGATCCTATATACCTATTCATAACGGTGATTGCGGTCACATTCACGTACTTTAAATACTGTACATGTTAATTTTTCTTTGGTTTGAAATATGGTATTCATTGGTTTATCATCAACCAGCCCTGTTTGTGGGTGGCTCTTTGCATAGTTCTGTGTATTCTCTGTGTTTTTTCTGTTAAGTTTGCTGAGTAACCTTGTGATATAAAGAGATGGCAGCCTTAGTTTGTTATGCCTCTTTTTTTCCCTGTAAACCTCAATGGCTTTTGCGGCCTATCCTAGCCACTCTGAAGTGAGACAAACCGCTTCTAAAGAGTACTCTAGATGCAAATGTAAATAAAAAGTATAATAGAATTTGAACACATGGCTGCTCAACTCAAGTCCTTAAGCCACGAAACATGTCTGAATTTCAGGATTTTCCAGCTTCAGCACAAGTGGCTCAAACAGAGGCTTGTTTGAAGACAGAGACCCTGATTGAGCCACCTGTGCTGAAGCAGGGACTGATTAAAGCATCTGTGTTGAAGCTTGGATATCCTGAACACCTGACCTCCCTTCTCTCTCTCCCTTTCCCTTCTCTCTCTTTCCATTCTCAACCTCACCCTCTCCCTTCTCTCTCTCTCTCCCTCTCCCTTCTCTCTCTCCCCCTCCCTTCTCTCTCCCTCTCCCTTATAACTCCCTCGTCATTCCCTCTCCCTCTCCCTTCTCTCTCTCAACCATTCCTTTCTCTCTCACCCTCTTCCTTCTCTCTGTCTCTCCCTCTCTCTTCTCTCTCTCGCCCTTCTCTCTCCTCTCTCCCTCTCCCTTCTCTCTCCCTCTCCCTTCTCTCTCCCTTTTCCTTGTCACTCCCTCATCACTCTCTCTCTCTCTCTCTCTCTCTCTCTCTCTCTCTCTCTCTCTCTCTCTCTCTCTCTCTCTCTCTCTCTCTCTCTCTCTCTCTCTCTCTCTCTCTCTCTCTCTCTCTCTCTCTCTCTCCCTTCTCCATCTTCCTTCTTCTCCATCTCCCTTCTCTCTACATCTACCTTCTCTCTCTCCGTATCCCTTCTCTCTCTCCCTATCCCTTCTCTCTCTCCCTATCCCTTCTCTCTCTCCCTCTTCCTTCTCTCTCCCTATCCCTTGTCGCTCCCTCTCCCTTGTTTCTACCTCTCCCTTGTCTCTCCATTCTCTCTCCCTCTTCCTTCTCTCTCCCTCTTCCTTCTCTCTCCCTCTTCCTTCTCTCTCCCTCTTCCTTCTCTCTCCCTCTTCCTTCTCTCTCCCTCTTCTTTCTCTCTCCCTCTTCCTTCTCTCTCCCTCTTCCTTCTCTCTCCCTCTTCCTTCTCTCTCCCTCTTCCTTCTCTCTCCCTTTTCCTTTCCCCTCCCTTTTCCTTCTCTCTCCCTCTCCCTTCTCTCTCCCTCCTCTCTTCCTTGTCACCCCCTTCTCTCTCCCTATCCCTTCTCTCTCCCTTTCCTTGTCTCTCCCTCTCCCTTGTCTCTCCATTCTCTCTCCCTTTCCTTCTCTCTCCCTTTTCCTTCTCTCTCCCTTTTCCTTCTCTCTCCCTTTCCCTTCTCTCTCCCTTTTCTTTCTCTCTCCCTTTTCTTTCTCTCTCCCTTCTCTCTCCCTTCTCTCTCCCTTCTCTCTCCCTTTTCTCACTCCCTTCTCTATCCCTCTGCCTTCTCTCTCCCTTCTCTCTCCCTATCCCTTCTCTCTCCCTCTTCCTTCTCTCTCCCTCTTCCTTCTCTCTCCCTCTTCCTTCTCTCTCCCTTTCCAATCTCTCTCCCTTTTCCTTGTCTCTCCATTCTCTCCCTTTTCCTTTCCCCTCCCCTTTCCTTCGCTCTCCCTCTCCCTTCTCTCTCTCTCCACTCCCTTCTCTCTCTCTCTCCCCCTCCCTTCTCTCTCCCTCTCCCTTATAACTCCCTCATAATTCCCTCTACCTCTCTCTCTCCCTCTCCCTTCTCTCTCTCTCCCTTTCCCTTCTCTCTCACCCTCTTCCTTCTGTCTGTCTCTCCCTCTCCCTTCTCTCTCTCTCCCTTCTCTCTCTACTCTCTCCCTCTCCCTTCTCTCTCCCTCTCCCTTCTCTCTCCCTCTCCCTTCTCTCTCCCTTTTCCTTGTCACTCCCTCATCACTCTCTTTCTCTCCCTTCTCTCTCTCTCTCCCTTCTCTCTCTCCCTCTTCCTTCTCTCTCCCTATCCCTTGTCGCTCACTCTCCCTTGTTTCTACCTCTCCCTTGTCTCTCCATTCTCTCTCCCTCTTCCTTCTCTCTCCCTCTTCCTTCTCTCTCCCTCTTCCTTCTCTCTCCCTCTTCCTTCTCTCTCCCTCTTCCTTCTCTCTCCATCTTCCTTCTCTCTCCCTCTTCCTTCTCTCTCCCTTTTCCTTTCCCCTCCCTTTTCCTTCTCTCTCCTTCTCTCTCCCTTCTCTCTCCCTCCTCTCTCCCGTGTCACTCCATTCTCTCTCCCTCTCCCTTCTCTCTCCCTATCCCTTCTCTCTCCCTTTCCTTGTCGCTCCCTCTCCCTTGTTTCTACCTCTCCCTTGTCTCTCCATTCTCTCTTCCTTTTCCTTCTCTCTCCCTTTTCCTTCTATCTCCCTTTCCTTCTCTCTCCCTTTTCCTTCTCTCTCCCTTTCCCTTCTCTCTCCCTTTTCTTTCTCTCTCCCTTCTCCATATCCACATTTATTGACTATAAGAGTTCTGATAAAGATTGTAAGTACTGTAACTTGTAATGTTTATGCGGTTAGAAATATGGTATTCATTGGTTTATCATCAACCAGCCCTGTTTGTGGGTGGCTCTTGTGTATGAAATAGTCCATAGCACCTACCCCTAGAGATAATGTACACATACACACCCACATACTGTAATGTGTGTGTGTGTGTGTGTGTGTATATCCACATTTATTGTCTACAAGGGTACTGATAAAGATTGTAAGTACTGTAACTTGTAATGTTTATGCAGTTTGAAATATGGTATTAATTGGTTTATCATCAACCAGCCCTGTTTGTGGGGCTCTTTTGTGTGAAATAGCCCAGAGCACCTACCCCTAGAGATAATGTACACATATACACCCACATACTGTAATGTGTGTGTTTATATCCACATTTATTGTCTATAAGAGTTCTGATAAAGATTGTAAGTACTGTAACTTGTAATGTTTATGTGGTTTTAAATATGGTATTCATTGGTTTATCATCAACCAGCCCTGTTTGTGGGGCTCTTGTGTATGAAATTCCCCAGAGCACCTACCCCCTTTATTGTCTCCATAAGAGTTCTGTTAAAGATTGTAAATACTGTGAATGTTAATGTTTCTGTGGTTTGAAATTTGGTATTCATTGGTTTATCATCAACCAGTTCTGTTTGTGGGTGGCTCTTTGCATTGTTCTGTGTATTCTCTGTGTTTTTCTGTTATGTTTGCTGAGTAACCTTGTGATATAAAGAGATGGCAGCCTTGGTTTGTTATGCCTCTTTTTTCCTGTACACAGCAAAAGATTTTGCGGCCTATTCTAATCACTCTTAAGTGAGACAAACCGCTTCTAAAGAGCACTCTAGATGCAAATGTAAATAATAGGTATCATAGAATTTGAACACATGGCTGCTCAACTCAAGTCCTTAATCCCCCAAACTGGTCTGAATTTCAGGATTTTACAGCTTCAGCACAATTTTACAGCTTCAGCACAAGTGGCTCAAACAGAGGCTTGTTTGAAGACAGAGACCCTGATTGAGCCACCTGTGCTGAAGCAGGGACTGATTAAAGCATCTGTGTTGAAGCTTGAATATCCTGAACACCTGACCTCCCTTCTCTCTCCCTTTCCCTTCTCTCTCTCTCCCTTCTCAACCTCTCCCTCTCCCTTCTCTCTCTCTCCCTCTCCCTTCTCTCTCTCTCTCCCTCTCCATTCTCTCTCTCTCCCCCTCCCTTCTCTCTCCCTCTCCCTTATAACTCCCTCGTCATTCCCTCTCCCATCTCTCTCTCTCCCTTTCCCTTCTCTCTCACCCTCTTCCTTCTCTCTCCCTCTCCCTCTCCCTTCTCTCTCTCTCCCTTCTCTCTCTCCTCTCTCCCTCTCCCTTTTCTCTCCCTCTCCCTTCTCTCTCCCTTTTCCTTGTCACTCCCTCATCACTCTCTCTCTCCCTTCTCTCTCTCTCTCTCTCTCTCTCTCTCTCCCCTCTCTCTCTCTCCCTTCTCTCTCTCTCCCTTCTCCATCTTCCTTCTTTCTCCATCTCCCTTCTCTCTACATCTACCTTCTCTCTCTCCGTATCCCTTCTCTCTCTCCGTATCCCTTCTCTCTCTCCCTATCCCTTCTCTCTCTCCCTATCCCTTTTCTCTCTCCCTCTTCCTTCTCTCTCCCTATCCCTTGTCGCTCCCTCTCCCTTGTTTCTACCTCTCCCTTGTCTCTCCATTCTCTCTCCCTCTTCCTTCCCTCTCCCTCTTCCTTCTCTCCCCATCTTCCTTCTCTCTCCATCTTCCTTCTCTCTCCATCTTCCTTCTCTCTCCCTCTTCCTTCTCTCTCCCTCTTCCTTCTCTCTCCCTTTCCAATCTCTCTCCCTTTTCCTTGTCTCTCCATTCTCTCCCTTTTCCTTTCCCCTCCCCTTTCCTTCGCTCTCCCTCTCCCTTCTCTCTCTCTCCACTCCCTTCTCTCTCTCTCTCCCCCTCCCTTCTCTCTCCCTCTCCCTTATAACTCCCTCATAATTCCCTCTACCTCTCTCTCTCCCTCTCCCTTCTCTCTCTCTCCCTTTCCCTTCTCTCTCACCCTCTTCCTTCTGTCTGTCTCTCCCTCTCCCTTCTCTCTCTCTCCCTTCTCTCTCTCCTCTCTCCCTCTCCCTTCTCTCTCCCTCTCCCTTCTCTCTCCCTTTTCCTTGTCACTCCCTCATCACTCTCTTTCTCTCCCTTCTCTCTCTCTCTCCCTTCTCTCTCTCCCTCTTCCTTCTCTCTCCCTATCCCTTGTCGCTCACTCTCCCTTGTTTCTACCTCTCCCTTGTCTCTCCATTCTCTCTCCCTCTTCCTTCTCTCTCCCTCTTCCTTCTCTCTCCCTCTTCCTTCTCTCTCCCTCTTCCTTCTCTCTCCATCTTCCTTCTCTCTCCCTCTTCCTTCTCTCTCCCTTTTCCTTTCCCCTCCCTTTTCCTTCTCTCTCCTTCTCTCTCCCTTCTCTCTCCCTCCTCTCTCCCGTGTCACTCCATTCTCTCTCCCTCTCCCTTCTCTCTCCCTATCCCTTCTCTCTCCCTTTCCTTGTCGCTCCCTCTCCCTTGTTTCTACCTCTCCCTTGTCTCTCCATTCTCTCTTCCTTTTCCTTCTCTCTCCCTTTTCCTTCTATCTCCCTTTCCTTCTCTCTCTCTTTTCCTTCTCTCTCCCTTTCCCTTCTCTCTCCCTTTTCTTTCTCTCTCCCTTCTCCATATCCACATTTATTGACTATAAGAGTTCTGATAAAGATTGTAAGTACTGTAACTTGTAATGTTTATGCGGTTAGAAATATGGTATTCATTGGTTTATCATCAACCAGCCCTGTTTGTGGGTGGCTCTTGTGTATGAAATAGTCCATAGCACCTACCCCTAGAGATAATGTACACATACACACCCACATACTGTAATGTGTGTGTGTGTGTGTGTGTATATCCACATTTATTGTCTACAAGGGTACTGATAAAGATTGTAAGTACTGTAACTTGTAATGTTTATGCAGTTTGAAATATGGTATTAATTGGTTTATCATCAACCAGCCCTGTTTGTGGGGCTCTTTTGTGTGAAATAGCCCAGAGCACCTACCCCTAGAGATAATGTACACATATACACCCACATACTGTAATGTGTGTGTTTATATCCACATTTATTGTCTATAAGAGTTCTGATAAAGATTGTAAGTACTGTAACTTGTAATGTTTATGTGGTTTTAAATATGGTATTCATTGGTTTATCATCAACCAGCCCTGTTTGTGGGGCTCTTGTGTATGAAATTCCCCAGAGCACCTACCCCCTTTATTGTCTCCATAAGAGTTCTGTTAAAGATTGTAAATACTGTGAATGTTAATGTTTCTGTGGTTTGAAATTTGGTATTCATTGGTTTATCATCAACCAGTTCTGTTTGTGGGTGGCTCTTTGCATTGTTCTGTGTATTCTCTGTGTTTTTCTGTTATGTTTGCTGAGTAACCTTGTGATATAAAGAGATGGCAGCCTTGGTTTGTTATGCCTCTTTTTTCCTGTACACAGCAAAAGATTTTGCGGCCTATTCTAATCACTCTTAAGTGAGACAAACCGCTTCTAAAGAGCACTCTAGATGCAAATGTAAATAATAGGTATCATAGAATTTGAACACATGGCTGCTCAACTCAAGTCCTTAATCCCCCAAACTGGTCTGAATTTCAGGATTTTACAGCTTCAGCACAATTTTACAGCTTCAGCACAAGTGGCTCAAACAGAGGCTTGTTTGAAGACAGAGACCCTGATTGAGCCACCTGTGCTGAAGCAGGGACTGATTAAAGCATCTGTGTTGAAGCTTGGATATCCTGAACACCTGACCTCCCTTCTCTCTCTCCCTTTCCCTTCTCTCTCTCTCCCTTCTCAACCTCTCCCTCTCCCTTCTCTCTCTCTCCCTCTCCCTTCTCTCTCTCTCTCCCTCTCCATTCTCTCTCTCTCCCCCTCCCTTCTCTCTCCCTCTCCCTTATAACTCCCTCGTCATTCCCTCTCCCTTCTCTCTCTCTCCCTTTCCCTTCTCTCTCACCCTCTTCCTTCTCTCTCCCTCTCCCTCTCCCTTCTCTCTCTCCCTTCTCTCTCTCCTTTCTCCCTCTCCCTTCTCTCTCCCTCTCCCTTCTCTCTCCCTTTTCCTTGTCACTCCCTCATCACTCTCTTTCTCTCCCTTCTCTCTCTCTCTCCCTTCTCTCTCTCCCTCTTCCTTCTCTCTCCCTATCCCTTGTCACTCCCTCTCCCTTGTTTCTACCTCTCCCTTCTCTCTCCCTCTCCCTCCTCTCTCCCTTTTCCTTGTCACTCCCTCATCACTCTCTCTCTCCCTTCTCTCTCTCTCTCTCTCTCTCTCTCCCTTCTCTCTCTCTCCCTTCTCCATCTTCCTTCTTTCTCCATCTCCCTTCTCTCTCCCTCTTCCTTCTCTCTCCCTATCCCTTGTCACTCCCTCTACCCTTGTTTCTAACCTCTCCCTTCTCTCTCCTCACCCTCCTCTCTCCCTCCTTTCACTTTCACTCCCTCATCACTCTCTCTCTCCCTTCTCTCTCTCCTCTCTCCCTCTCCCTTCTCTCTCCCTCTCCCTCCCTCCTCTCCCTTTTCCTTGTCACTCCCTCATCACTCTCTTTCTCTCCCTTCTCTCTCTCTCTCCCTTCTCTCTCTCCCTCTTCCTTCTCTCTCCTATCCCTTGTCACTCCCTCTCCCTTGTTTCTACCTCTCCCTTCTCTCTCCCTCTCCCTCCTCTCTCCCTTTTCCTTGTCACTCCCTCATCACTCTCTCTCTCCTTCTCTCTCTCTCTCTCTCTCTCCCTTCTCTCTCTCTCCCTTCTCCATCTTCCTTCTTTCTCCATCTCCCTTCTCTCTCCCTCTCTTCTCTCTCCCTATCCTTGTCACTCCCTCTCCCTTGTTTCTACCTCTCCCTTCTCTCTCCCTCTCCCTCCTCTCTCCCTTTTCCTTGTCACTCCCTCATCACTCTCTCTCTCCCTTCTCTCTCTCCTCTCTCCCTCTCCCTCTCCTCTCTCCCCTCTCCCTCCTCTCTCCTTTTCCTTGTCACTCCCTCATCACTCTCTTTCTCTCCCTTCTCTCTCTCTCTCCCCTTCTCTCTCTCCCTCTTCCTTCTCTCTCCCTATCCCTTGTCACTCCCTCTCCCTTGTTTCTACCTCTCCCTTCTCTCTCCCTCTCCTCCTCTCTCCCCTTTTCCTTGTCACTCCCTCATCACTCTCTCTCTCTCCTTCTCTCTCTCTCTCTCTCTCTCTCTCTCTCTCTCTCTCGCCTTCTCTCTCTCCCTTCTCCATCTTCCTTCTTTCTCCATCTCCCTTCTCTCTACATCTACCTTCTCTCTCTCCGTATCCCTTCTCTCTCTCCGTATCCCTTGTCTCTCTCCCTATCCCTTCTCTCTCTCCCTATCCCTTTTCTCTCTCCCTCTTCCTTCTCTCTCCCTATCCCTTGTCGCTCCCTCTGCCTTGTTTCTACCTCTCCCTTGTCTCTCCATTCTCTCTCCCTCTTCCTTCCCCTTCCCTCTCCCTCTTCCTTCCCTCTCCCTCTTCCTTCTCTCTCCATCTTCCTTCTCTCTCCATCTTCCTTCTCTCTCCATCTTCCTTCTCTCTCCCTCTTCCTTCTCTCTCCCTCTTCCTTCTCTCTCCCTCTTCCTTCTCTCTCCCTTTCCATTCTCTCTCCCTTTTCCTTTCCGCTCCCCTTTCCTTCTCTCTCCCTCTCCCTTCTCTCTCCCTCCTCTCTCCCTTGTCACCCCCTCCTCTCTCCCTCTCCCTTCTCTCTCCCTATCCCTTCTCTCTCCCTTTCCTTGTCTCTCCCTCTCCCTTGTCTCTCCATTCTCTCTCCCTTTTCCTTCTCTCTCCCTTTTCCTTCTCTCTCCCTTTTCCTTCTCTCTCCCTTTTCCTTCTCTCTCCCTTTCCCTTCTCTCTCCCTTTTCTTTCTCTCTCCCTTTTCTCACTCCCTTCTCTATCCCTCTGCCTTTCTCTCCCTTCTCTCTCCCTATCCCTTCTCTCTCCCTCTTCCTTCTCTCTCCCTCTTCCGTCTCTCTCCCTTTCCATGCTCTCTCCCTTTTCCTTATCTCTCCATTCTCTCCCTTTTCCTTTCCCCTCCCCTTTCCTTCGCTCTCCCTCTCCCTTCTCTCTCTCTCCACTCCCTTCTCTATCTCCCCCTCCCTTCTCTCTCCCTCTCCCTTATAACTCCCTCGTCATTCCCTCTCCCTCTCCCTTCTCTCTCTCAACCATTCCTTTCTCTCTCACCCTCTTCCTTCTCTCTGTCTCTCCCTCTCTCTTCTCTCTCTCTCCCTTCTCTCTCTCCCTCTCCCTTCTCTCTCCCTCTCCCTTCTCTCTCCGTTTTCCTTGTCACTCCCTCATCACTCTCTCTCCCTTCTCTCTCTCTCTCTCTCTCTCTCTCTCTCTCTCTCTCTCTCTCTCTCTCTCTCCCTTCTCCATCTTCCTTCTTCTCCATCTCCCTTCTCTCTACATCTACCTTCTCTCTCTCCCTATCCCTTCTCTCTCTCCCTCTTCCTTCTTTCTCTCCCTCTTCCTTCTCTCTCTCCCTCTTCCTTCTCTCTCCCTATCCCTTGTCGCTCCCTCTCCCTTGTTTCTACCTCTCCCTTGTCTCTCCATTCTCTCTCCCTCTTCCTTCTCTCTCCCTCTTCCTTCCCTCTCCCTCTTCCTTCTCTCCCCATCTTCCTTCTCTCTCCATCTTCCTTCTCTCTCCATCTTCCTTCTCTCTCCATCTTCCTTCCCTCTCCCTATTCCTTCTCTCCCCATCTTCCTTCTCTCTCCATCTTCCTTCTCTCTCCCCCTCCCTTCTCTCTCCCTCTCCCTTATAACTCCCTCGTCATTCCCTCTCCCTTCTCTCTCTCCCTTTCCCTTCTCTCTCAACCTCTTCCTTCTCTCTCCCTCTCCCTCTCCCTTCTCT
>NW_027456423.1:5000-7500 GCF_040206685.1 Ascaphus truei
GAGAGGCACGTGTCGCTGATGCCTGTGTATTAGGAGGGGGTGAGAGGTGCGTGTCCCTGATGCCTGTGTATTAGAAAGGGGGAGGGGTACGTGTCCCTGATGTCTGTGTATTAGGAGGGGGTGAGAGGCACGTGTCGCTGATGCCTGTGTATTAGGAGGGGGTGAGAGGTACGTGTCCCTGATGCCTGTGTATTAGGAGGGGGTGAGAGGTGCGTGTCCCTGATGCCTGTGTATTAGGAGGGGGTGAGAGGCGCGTGTCCCTGATGCCTGTGTATTAGAAGGGGGTGAGAGGCGCGTGTCGCTGATGCCTGTGTATTAGGAGGGGGTGAGACAGGTGTCCCTGATGCCTGTGTATTAGGAGGGGGTGAGACAGGTGTCCCTGATGCCTGTGTATTAGGAGGGGGTGAGACAGGTGTCCCTGATGCCTGTGTATTAGGAGGGGGTGAGACAGGTGTCCCTGATGCCTGTGTATTAGGAGGGGGTGAGACAGGTGTCCCCCCCTTATCCTATTAGCCCGGGAACATTGGCATTAGCAGGAAGTGACATTAATTCCCTGAGGTTCGGGCTGGCAGATTATCCCTGTCACCTGCAGCATTGAGGGGACATCGGGCCTTATACAAGGGGTCAGCTTCAATTACCAACCCCCCAACAACACGATGCGTCTACCTACCTGTGTATAAACCTACCTGTGTATCTATCTACCTGTGTATCTATCTACATATGTAACTACCTACCTGTGTATAAACCTACCTGTGTATCTATCTACCTGTGTATCTATCTACATATGTAACTACCTACCTGTGTCTACCTACCAGTGTATCTACCTACATATGTAACTACCTACCTGTGTATAAACCTACCTGTGTATCTATCTACCTGTGTATCTATCTACATATGTAACTACCTACCTGTGTCTACCTACCGGTGTATCTAACCTACATATGTAACTACCTACCTGTGTATCTACCTATCCATGTATTATCTAACTACCTACCTATGAATCTATCTACCTGTGTATAAACCTACCTATGTATCTACCTACCTGTGTATCTACTATGTATAGTATCGACCTGTGTATCTACCTACGTGTGTATAAACCTACCAGTGTAGCTACTAAGTACCTACCCTACCTGTGTATCTACCTACCTATGTAACTACCTACCTGTGTGTCTTCCTACCTGTGTATCTACCTATCCATGTATCTGCCTCTCTATGCATCTATCTGAGTATCTTACCTGTGTTTCTATCTACGGTATCCGTATATCTACCGGTGTATCTACCTATCCGTATATCTACCGTGTATCTACCTATCCGTATATCTACCGTGTATCTACCTATCCGTATATCTACCGGTGTATCTACCTATCCGTATATCTACCGGTGTATCTACCTATCCGTATATCTACCGGTGTATCTACCTATCCGTATATCTACCGGTGTATCTACCTATCCGTATATCTACCGGTGTATCTACCTATCCGTATATCTACCGGTGTATCTACCTATCCGTATATCTACCGGTGTATCTACCTATCCGTATATCTACCGGTGTATCTACCTATCCGTATATCTACCGGTGTACCTACCTATCCGTATATCTACCGGTGTACCTACCTATCCGTATATCTACCGGTGTATCTACCTATCCGTATATCTACCGGTGTATCTACCTATCCGTATATCTACCGGTGTATCTACCTATCCGTATATCTACCGGTGTATCTACCTATCCGTATATCTACCGGTGTATCTACCTATCCGTATATCTACCGGTGTATCTACCTATCCGTATATCTACCGGTGTATCTACCTATCCGTATATCTACCGGTGTATCTACCTATCCGAGTATCTGCCTGCCTACCTACCTCCCCATCTGTGTATCTACATATCCATGTACCTACCTACAGAGGGGACAGAGAGAGACAGAGAGAGAAACAGACAGAGAGACAGAGGGACAGAGAGAGACGGACAGAGCGAGAGAGAGAGAGAGAGAGAGAGAGAGAGAGAGAGAGAGACAGCGAGAGAGGGACAGAGAGAGAGACACAGAGAGAGAGACACAGAGAGAGAGGGACAGAGAGAGTGGGACAGAGAGAGAGGGACAGATACAGAGAGAGACAGAGGGGGACAGACAGAGAGAGACAGAGGGACAGAGAGATGGACAGAGCGAGAGAGAGACAGTGAGAGAGGGACAGCGAGAGAGACAGAGAGAGAGACACAGAGAGAGAGGGACAGATACAGAGAGAGACAGAGGGGGACAGACAGAGAGAGACAGAGGGACAGAGACAGACAGAGAGAGGGACAGAGAGAGAAACAGACAGAGAGAGAGGAACAGAGAGAGACGGACAGAGCGAGAGAGAGAGAGACAGTGAGAGAGGGACAGAGAGAGAGACACACAGTGAGAGAGGGACAGATACAGAGAGAGACAGAGGGGGACAGACAGAGGGACAGAGACAGACAGAGAGAGACAGAGGGATAGAGAGAGAGAAACAGACAGAGAGA
>NW_027456423.1:12500-19829 GCF_040206685.1 Ascaphus truei
CAACCGAACGTCCGGCGTGTCGTTCCAACCCAACTGGGCGTCCGGCGTGTCATTCCAACCCAACCGGGCGTCCGGCGTGTCGTTCCAACCCAACCGGGCGTCCGGCGTGTCATTCCAACCCAACCGGGCGTCCGGCGTGTCGTTCCAACCCAACTGGGCGTCCGGCGTGTCGTTCCAACCCAACCGGGTGTCCGGTGTGTCGTTCCAACCCAACTGGGCGTCCGGTGTGTCATTCCAACCCAACTGGGTGTCCGGCGTGTCGTTCCAACCCAACCGGATGTCCGGCGTGTCGTTCCAACCCAACCGTGTGTCCGGCGTGTCGTTCCAACCCAACCGGGTGTCCGGCGTGTCGTTCCAACCCAACCGGGTGTCCGGCGTGTCGTTCCAACCCAACCGGGCGTCCGGCGTGTCGTTCCAACCCAACCGGGTGTCCGGCGTGTCGTTCCAACCCAACTGGGCGTCCGGCGTGTCGTTCCAACCCAACCGGGTGTCCGGCGTGTCGTTCCAACCCAACCGGGTGTCCGGCGTGTCGTTCCAACCCAACTGGGCGTCCGGCGTGTCATTCCAACCCAACCGGGCGTCCGGCGTGTCGTTCCAACCCAACCGGGCGTCCGGCGTGTCGTTCCAACCCAACCGAACGTCCGGCGTGCCGTTCCAACCCAACCGGACGTCCGGCGTGTCGTTCCAACCCAACCGGGCGTCCGGTGTGTCGTTCCAACCCAACCGAACGTCCGGCGTGTCATTCCAACTCAACCGTGTGTCCGGCGTGTCGTTCCAACCCAACCGGTCGTCCGGCGTGTCGTTCCAACCCAACCGGGCATCCGGCGTGTCGTTCCAACCCAACCGGTCGTCCGGCGTGTCGTTCCAACCCAACCGGGCGTCCGGCGTGTCGTTCCAACCCAACCGAACGTCCGGCGTGCCGTTCCAACCCAACCGGACGTCCGGCGTGTCGTTCCAACCCAACCGGGCGTCCGGTGTGTCGTTCCAACCCAACCGAACGTCCGGCGTGTCATTCCAACTCAACCGTGTGTCCGGCGTGTCGTTCCAACCCAACCGGTCGTCCGGCGTGTCGTTCCAACCCAACCGGGCATCCGGCGTGTCGTTCCAACCCAACCGGTCGTCCGGCGTGTCGTTCCAACCCAACCGGGCATCCGGCGTGTCGTTCCAACCCAACCGGCCATCCGGCGTGTCGTTCCAACCCAACCGGTCGTCCGGCGTGTCGTTCCAACCCAACCGAACGTCCGGCGTGTCGTTCCAACCCAACCGAACGTCCAGCGTGTTGTTCCAACCCAACCGGGCGTCCGGCGTGTCGTTGCAACCCAACCGGGTGTCCGGCGTGCCGTTCCAACCCAACCGGACGTCCGGCGTGTCGTTTCAACCCAACCGAACGTCCGGCGTGTCGTTCCAACCCAACCGGGTGTCCGGCGTGTCGTTTCAACCCAACCGAACGTCCGGCGTGCCGTTCCAACCCAACCGTGTGTCCGGCGTGTCGTTTCAACCCAACCGAACGTCCGGCGTGTCGTTCCAACCCAACCGTGTGTCCGGCGTGTCGTTTCAACCCAACCGAACGTCCGGCGTGTCGTTCCAACCCAACCGGGCGTCCGGTGTGTCGTTCCAACCCAACCGGGCGTCCGGCGTGTAGTTCCAACCCAACCGAACGTCCGGCGTGTAGTTCCAACCCAACCGGGTGTCCGGCGTGTCGTTCCAACCCAACCGGGCGTCCGGTGTGTCGTTCCAACCCAACCGGGCGTCCGGCGTGTAGTTCCAACCCAACCGAACGTCCGGCGTGTCGTTCCAACCCAACCGGGCGTCCGGCGTGTCGTTCCAACCCAACCGGGCGTCCGGTGTGTCGTTCCAACCCAACCGGACATCCGGCGTGTCATTCCAACCCAACCGAACGTCCAGCGTGTCGTTCCAACCCAACCGGGCGTCCGGTGTGTCGTTCCAACCCAACCGGGCGTCCGGCGTGTCGTTCCAACCCAACCGGGTGTCGTTCCAACCCAACCGGGCGTCCGGCGTGTCGTTCCAACTCAACCGTGTGTCCGGCGTGTCGTTCCAACCCAACCGAACGTCCGGCGTGTCGTTCCAACTCAACCGGGCGTCCGGCGTGTCGTTCCAACCCAACCGGATGTCCGGCGTGTCGTTCCAACCCAACCGGGCGTCCGGCGTGTCGTTCCAACCCAACTGGGCGTCCGGCGTGTCGTTCCAAGCTCAACCGGGTGTCCGGCGTGTCGTTCCAACCCAACCGGGCGTCCGGCGTGTCATTCCAACCCAACTGGGCATCCGGCGTGTCGTTCCAAGCTCAACCGGGCGTCCGGCGTGTCGTTCCAACCCAACTGGGCGTCCGGCGTGTCGTTCCAAGCTCAACCGGGCGTCCGGCGTGTCGCCCCAAGCTCAACCGGGCGTCCGGCGTGTCGTTCCAAGCTCAACCGGGTGTCCGGCGTGCCGTTCCAACCCAACCGGACGTCCGGCGTGTCGTTTCAACCCAACCGAACGTCCGGCGTGTCGTTCCAACCCAACCGTGTGTCCGGCGTGTCGTTTCAACCCAACCGAACGTCCGGCGTGTCGTTCCAACCCAACTGGGCGTCCGGTGTGTCGTTCCAACCCAACCGAACGTCCGGCGTGTCGTTCCAACCCAACCGGGCGTCCGGCGTGTCGTTCCAACCCAACCGGGCGTCCGGTGTGTCGTTCCAACCCAACCGGATGTCCGGCGTGTCATTCCAACCCAACCGAACGTCCAGCGTGTCGTTCCAACCCAACCGGGCGTCCGGTGTGTCGTTCCAACCCAACCGGGCGTCCGGCGTGTCGTTCCAACCCAACCGGGTGTCGTTCCAACCCAACCGGGCGTCCGGCGTGTCGTTCCAACTCAACCGTGTGTCCGGCGTGTCGTTCCAACCCAACCGAACGTCCGGCGTATCGTTCCAACTCAACCGGGCGTCCGGCGTGTCGTTCCAACCCAACCGGGCGTCCGGCGTGTCGTTCCAACCCAACCGGATGTCCGGCGTGTCGTTCCAACCCAACCGGGCGTCCGGCGTGTCGTTCCAACCCAACTGGGCGTCCGGCGTGTCGTTCCAAGCTCAACCGGGTGTCCGGCGTGTCGTTCCAACCCAACCGGGCGACCGGCGTGTCGTTCCAACCCAACCGGGCGTCCGGCGTGTCGTTCCAACCCAACCGAACGTCCGGCGTGTCGTTCCAACCCAACCGAATGTCCGGCGTGTCGTTCCAACCCAACTGGGCATCCGGCGTGTCGTTCCAAGCTCAACCGGGCGTCCGGCGTGTCGTTCCAACCCAACTGGGCGTCCGGCGTGTCGTTCCAAGCTCAACCGGGCGTCCGGCGTGTCGCCCCAAGCTCAACCGGGCGTCTGGCGTGTCGTTCCAAGCTCAACCGGGTGTCCGGCGTGTCGTTCCAACCCAACTGGGCGTCCGGCGTGTCGTTCCAAGCTCAACCGGGCGTCCGGCGTGTCGCCCCAAGCTCAACCGGGTGTCCGACGTGTCGTTCCAACCCAACCGGGCGTCCGGTGTGTCGTTCCAACCCAACTGGGCGTCCGGCGTGTCGTTCCAACCCAACCGGATGTCCGGCGTGTCGTTCCAACCCAACTGGGCATCCGGGTGTCGTTCCAACCCAACGGAAAGTCCAACCCAACCGAACGTCCGGCGTGTCGTTCCAACCCACCGGGTGTCCGGCGTGTCGTTCCAACCCAACCGGGCGTCCGGCGTGTCGTTCCAACCCAACCGGGCGTCCGGCGTGTCTTTCCAACCCAACCGGATGTCCGGCGTGTCGTTCCAACCCAACTGGGCATCCGACGTGTCGTTCCAACCCAACCGAACGTCCGGCGTGAAGTTCCAACCCAACCGAACGTCCGGCGTGTCGTTCCAACCCAACCGGGCATCCGGTGTGTCGCCCCAAGCTCAACCGGGTGTCCGCTCAACCGGGTGTCCGGCGTGTCTTTCCAACCCAACCGAACGTCCGGCGTGTCGTTCCAACCCAGCCGAACGTCCGGCGTGTCGTTCCAACCCAACCGAACGTCCGGCGTGTCGTTCCAACCCAACCGGGTGTCCGGCGTGTCGTTCCAACCCAACCGAACGTCCGGCGTGTCGTTCCAACCCAACCGAACGTCCGGCGTGTCTTTCTAACCCAACCGAACGTCCGGCGTGCCGTTCCAACCCAACCGTGTGTCCGGCGTGTCGTTCCAACCCAACCGAACGTCCGGCGTGTCGTCCCAGGCCCAACCAAAATAAGCACTCAGAAAGTTGGATCAAACAAGCCCTCCAATGAACACCAAATAGTCTTGTTGGGTCCTACCAATCGCAAGGCTACACAAGTAGGGGGGGCCTGCAACTTGTAACCCCCATAAGATGCCCCCTCTAAACCCCTGCTGTCCGACACAGGGGTGCCCAGATTCCTTTGAGTGGTACCCGAGCCCGGCAAAAATTATTACCCCCCCCCACCCCCCCAACAAAGCTGGATGGGCTCAGCACATACCTACAATACTCAGTGTATGTCAACAGTAGAAAGCATACAGCAATAATACTCCTGAATAATACTCTGCATACAAAAAATAATGCTCGGCACACAGCACTGATACTCAGCACATCTGGATCACACTTGGCATATGGAGATTATCTCATGCATGTAGAAATAATACTCGGCATTCGTAAATAATACTCGACACCTGGGATTAACAATCCAAACAACTGAACATCCCAGCATATAGGAATCAGACTCGACATTAATACTCCGCGCACATCCTAAAAACACGCAGCATGTCAAATAATACTCACCACACACGAATAATACCCAGCATATGAAAATAATACTCATAAAACATACCTGGCGTTTAGCAACGCTATTCCTACAAAATACAAAAATAATACTCAAGACAAGACATATAACACATGAAGAATACTCAGCCTGCAGCAATAATACTCCCGCACATCTGAATAATTCTTGACATGGAGATTATCCCATGAATTATAGAAATAATACTCGGCCTGCATTCATAATACTCAACGGAAAACATCTCAGCCTAGAGAAATAATACTCTGCAGAGAGAATGATTACTCAGCACATCCCAGTAGCACCCAGCATGTCAACGATACTCACCAACCCAAGAATAATACTCCCAAATAGTAAAACATAGACCGGTCAACGATACTCACCAACCCAAGAATAATACTCCCAAATAGTAAAACATAACCCGGGGCAGGGCGGTTACAACCCCGCGATACTTGGCAGTAACGGGAATGGTACTCACTTGCAGGAGACGGGGTGCTGTACCCGCTGAGGGATAACGGGTGCGGTACCCCGGCCAGCGCCCCCGGAGGGGACAGACCCCCCAGCATGTGGGGGAAAAAGAAGGCATAGTGAGGAGCGGGGTACCCGTTCATGTGCGTCCCCCCAGGCGTCGGGCAAGAGCTCTCGTTGCTGGACATTGGCAGGACGTCAGGACCCCCAAATATCCATCCGCGGGCGGCCCAGGGGGGTCACCCCCCAAAACCCCCAGGGGGGGGGGGGTGGAGGGAGCAGCAAATCCAAAGGTTAAAAGGTCAAATCCAGTTAGGTTGGGGGGGGTAAGTATTCCAAAAAAGGTTTTTGTTTGGGGGGGGGGGAGGGGGCGAAGGGGGGGTACAGGAGGACCCCCCCAAACTAAGCAGTCTTCTCCTCCGGATTCCCACAGAGATGGTGGGAGAAGGGGGGGGGGGGGTGAGGGGGGGGGGGGGTAAGAGTGGAAACTCGTCCAGCGGTTCAGAGGGGCGGGTGACCTCTGACCTCTCCGGGTTACGAGGAGGCAAGGGTCCCAGGTCACATGGTGAGGGGCGCCGCACGCGGGGTCACTGCAAGAGAGAGAGAGAGAGAGAACAGGTTAATAATTCCGGGGGGGGGGGGGTTATATGTCTGTCCCCCCCCCTCACATGGTCATACTCAGGGGTATAAATGGGGGAGCAGCGCATAGCGCGCGAGGCAGTGACGTGTCAGGCCAACTGCTCTGGCACCCCGATCTCTCAGAGGTCGGAAGGACTACTCCTATAACCCCTCCCCTAACTGCTCCTGTAACCCCTCCCCTAACTGCTCCTGTAACCCCTCCCCTAACTGCTCCTATAACCCCTCCCCTAACTGCTCCTATAACCCCTCCCTTAACTGCTCCTGTAACTCCTCCCCTAACTGCTCCTATAACTCCTCCCCTAACTGCTCCTGTAACTCCTCCCCTAACTGCTCCTGTAACTCCTCCCCTAACTGCTCCTATAACCCCTCCCCTAACTGCTCCTGTAACCCCTCCCCTAACTGCTCCTATAACCCCTCCCCTAACTGCTCCTATAACCCCTCCCCTAACTGCTCCTATAACCCCTCCCCTAACTGCTCCTGTAACCCCTCCCCTAACTGCTCCTGTAACCCCTCCCCTAACTGCTCCTGTAACCCCTCCCCTAACTGCTCCTATAACCCCTCCCCTAACTGCTCCTATAACCCCTCCCCTAACTGCTCCTGTAACCCCTCCCCTAACTGCTCCTGTAACCCCTCCCCTAACTGCTCCTGTAACCCCTCCCCTAACTGCTCCTATAACCCCTCCCCTAACTGCTCCTGTAACCCCTCCCCTAACTGCTCCTATAACCCCTCCCCTAACTGCTCCTGTAACCCCTCCCCTAACTGCTCCTATAACCCCTCCCCTAACTGCTCCTGTAACTCCTCCCCTAACTGCTCCTATAACCCCTCCCCTAACTGCTCCTATAACCCCTCCCCTAACTGCTCCTGTAACCCCTCCCCTAACTGCTCCTATAACCCCTCCCCTAACTGCTCCTATAACCCCTCCCCTAACTGCTCCTGTAACCCCTCCCCTAACTGCTCCTATAACCCCTCCCCTAACTGCTCCTGTAACCCCTCCCCTAACTGCTCCTGTAACTCCTCCCCTAACTGCTCCTGTAACTCCTCCCCTAACTGCTCCTGTAACTCTCCTCCCCTAACTGCTCCTATAAACCTTCCCCTAACTGCTCCTGTAACTCCTCCCCTAACTGCTCCTGTAACTCCTCCCCTAACTGCTCCTATAACCCCTCCCCTAACTGCCCCTGTAACTCCTCCCCTAACTGCTCCTATAACTCCTCCCCTAACTGCTCCTATGTATCCTCTTTTTATTCTCCCTCTTTACCCTCTCTGATTTCCATCTCACCCCCCTCCACCTCCCTCTCTCTCTCTCTCACCCCATACCTCTCTCCTCCTCCACCTCTCTCACCCCATACCTCTCTCTCTCCCCATCCCTCCCCCCTCCTCCACCACCTCTCTCACCCCATACCTCTCTCTCTCCCCATCCCTCCCCCCTCCTCCACCACCTCTCACCC
>NW_027456424.1:12500-19814 GCF_040206685.1 Ascaphus truei
TGTCTGTCAGTGAGTGTGTGTGTGTGTGTGTGTGTGTGTGTGTGTGTGTGTGTGTGTCTGTGTGTCTGTGTGTCTGTCAGTGAGTGTGTCTGTGTGTCTGTGTGTCTGTGTGTCTGTCAGTGAGTGTGTCTGTGTGTCTGTGTCAGTGAGTGTGTCTGTGTGTCTGTCAGTGAGTGTGTGTCTGTGTGTGTCTGTGTGTCTGTCAGGGAGTGTGTGTCTGTGTCTGTCAGTGAGTGTGTCTGTGTGTCTGTCAGTGAGTGTGTCTGTGTGTCTATGTGTCTGTCAGTGAGTGTGTGTGTGTGTGTGTGTGTCTGTGTGTCTGTGTGTCTGTCAGTGAGTGTGTGTGTGTCTATGTGTCTGTCAGTGAGTGTGTCTGTGTGTCTGTCCGTGAGTGTGTGTCTGTGTCTGTCAGTGAGTGTGTGTCTGTGTGTCTGTCAGTGAGTGTGTGTCTGTGTCTGTCAGTGAGTGTGTCTGTGTATCTGTCAGTGAGTGTGTCTGTGTGTCTGTCAGTGAGTGTGTCTGTGTGTCTGTCAGTGAGTGTGTGTCTGTGTGTCTGTCAGTGAGTGTGTCTGTGTGTCTGTGTGTCTGTCAGTGAGTGTGTCTGTGTGTCTGTCAGTGAGTGTGTGTCTGTGTGTCTGTCAGTGAGTGTGTCTGCGTGTCTGTCAGTGAGTGTGTGTGTGTCTGTGTGTCTGTGTGTCTGTCAGTGAGTGTGTGTCTGTGTGTCTGTCAGTAAGTGTGTCTGTCAGTGAGTTTGTGTGTGTCTGTCAGTGTGTGTGTGTGTGTGTGTGTGTCTGTCAGTGAAGTCCCATGAAGTCTTATATTCTATTCCCCCAAACTCTCTGAAAATTCACCTTTTCAAGGAAGCCTATCTGGCCTATCTCTAACATTGTGCTTCAGATCTGCTCCAGACACCTGTCCAAAAATCATGCACAGCCGAAATAGCTCAGTTGGGAGAGCGTTAGACTGAAGATCTAAAGGTCCCTGGTTCGATCCCGGGTTTCGGCAGATGATTTTGTCAATAGCAGTTTATTGAGCAACCTTTACATTATTTAGAATCATAATAATAATAATAATTTGTCACCATATGACTTCTGATTCCGTTCAACCATTTTATAAGAGATACCAAAGAAAGAATGCAACGTATGAAACAATAGCATTAAAAATCAGTTTTGCACATATAGGTATTGGCAAAATGATACAATAAGTGAGAGCAAGCAAAGTGGATTGTGTGCTGTATTTTGTTTATATGAGGCGGGCATCAAAATAACTAAACTAGTGCTAGGTTTTTTACTCTCTGAAAGCTCTGAAACAACAAGACAGGTGAATAGTTCCTCCACCAGAGCTCCAAGAGACACCCGCTTCAGCGCGACGAAGAAGAAGAAGACATACATAAAACCTTCTTGCATTATTGGCGATACTGCTGTGCCTGTGACCATAGCATTAAACATCAACAGTTCACAGACTGGTGTTGGTCAAAATATTTAATGAGCAAATGGCAGCAAAGTTGGATGTGTTCTGCGTGTTGTTTCTATTTTCTGATGACAGATATGGTCACAAAATGGATACACATTGTATCTTGTTATGTATAGACTTAGACTGTAAGCTTTTCGGGGGAGCAGCAACTCTTTTTCCGGATGTTTCCTTTTATGTCTGTAGCGCTTTTTACCATTATGTTTCCTATCATTTTCCCATGATGTCTCTTATTATTATATCCATGACAGATGTACTGTAGGATACTGTATCCCTAGCCATATATTTATTATATTCCAGTTTTGTCACTTGTATTATTGCTGTGAAGCGCTATGTATATTCCCCTTATGATGACAAACTGGATAATATTTCCATTATGTCTCCTATTATTTTCCCATGGTATCTATTATTATTATTATTAATATTAATATTATTATTATATCCATGCAGAATGTAGGATAGTGTCATCTAAAAGCACATATTGATTAAATGGTTGAAAATGATGCCTCTGTTTTTTGCCAAGATTTTCTTGACACTTAAACCCCAAGACTTCAATAGAGCCACACTTAAAAGACATCATCATTCTTTTTTATTCAAATGTACTTTTATGGTGCAGAAGCTGCATGCTGCCTGTGCCTTCAGTGTATGCATTTGTCAGTGTGTCTCTATGTGCCTTTCTGTCTCTTAAAGCTGCAGTTCCGTCAATATCCTGCATGTGTGTTTTTTTTAATAAATCAGTTCTGTAGTAAGAAAAAATACTTTTAGCATTTTCTGTTTTCAAAAAAACAACTTTGAAAGACCAATTTTCTTGTATTCTATTTTAACAGCCATTTACTAAGGCACTGCCCCTTCATGTCCTGTCACAAGCTCTGGCACACCCCTTTGTCAGCCCTGCCCTCCCTCTAGCACATGTCAGTGCAGGAGTGCTCATGAATATTCATGAGCTTCTACTGAGTGACAGAAGCAGAAGAAAAATAGATCCCTTCACTAATTATGTCACCAAATTTCGCCTATCAATACATGGAGAATGAATTGACCTGCAGCTATACAGTTCTTTAGGTAATTAGAGATTGCACACATGAAACTATTGCAGTAAAAAAAAAAAAAAAGACTGAACTGCAGCTTTAATGAGGTGGGATCACCTCCTGTGCCAGGTGCCTGGACACAGTGCAGGCCCAGCCAACTGGCTGCTGCTGCTTAAACGCACGTCTCCTTTAATCCACACCTTGACCTTCACTCTGAACTTGATCAAGGAGAACACACTAACTTTGGGCAGTGCTGTGCCTTATATACCTTAGGAACAGGTACATCTCTGATGTCACTAACAGTGGACTCAGAGTATGTTACCACTCCCCTTGAACACATATTACACCTCACCAGGGTGTGAGGACAAACCTCCATGATTGGTGCTGGCAACCCTGTAACTTACCAGGCTTACTGCCAGCATGAGAGAAAACTGTATGCCATTTTATAGCATGGCTACATTTATATATATATATGTGTGTGTGTGTGTCCGAGGCGGGGGGTGAGACGGAAGAAAGGGAAATACATGGGATGGGGGGGAAAGAGGGGGCTCGTGAGGTGGGAAATGGGGGAGGGGGGGGGGGGGGGTGGCAGGCAATACTGCCGACACGGGGGGGGGGGGCCTGCTTAAAATGTTTGTCCCGGGCCCCAGGATTTCTGTTGGCAGCCCTGGGCATGTGACCTGACCGGCTTGGGGGGCCGCGGGATTTCCCTGAGCGGGGAGAGCAGGCTGTTGCTTGAGGGCTGGGCAGCTTCTGCCATCCTTATTGCTGCTGGGTAATGCAGCCAATCAGGAGGTGTCAGGAGCCTGGGGGTGGGACCAAAGAGAGGAGGAAACAGCATGGAGCGGTAAGAGGGTGGGTGTGTGTCTCAAGCGCATCGCACCTTTCACCATTGTGTCCAGTATTTTTGGAGAAGCCACCTGGCAACCCTACATGGGGGCCACAAGGAACTCAGGATTTGAGGTTAGCATTATACTAAGGCCCTTTAGCTTAGAAAATACAAGTCTTTATATGTATAGACAGTTATCCTCCGACCACAACAAGCCAAAACCTGCAGAATTATTGTGTAAAGCATAAGGCTGCGCTTATAGTGCGGGTGACGGCGACAGCGCGTCAAAACAAATGCATTGCAGCCATCGCGTGCGCTTATAGTAAGCGCGACGCGACGGCGGCACTATAAGCGCGGCCTAACAAGTTAAATCAGGTAAAGGGGGGAAGGTGCTTTTAGTAACAGAGCTGCAGGATCCTCTTACTCAGGAGTCTAAAAAAAAAAGTACTTTTTTGTTGGAAAAAGAAAACCTCAGAGCACATTACTTTGCCGTTGAATACTAATAACAGTAACACAGTGAGGTGATGTGGGCCTAGTTTTCCCATAGACCTATGTGTTCCCTGCCCCCAGCTGCTCTGTGTGCTCCTCAGCAGGAACAATACACTGGCACAGCTCTTAGCCCGCCCCATCCCATACCCGCTCTTCCAATTGGACGGTGCCTGCTGTGTTCTTGATTGACAGCTGCTTTATCACATGTACAATCAGGACCCCCTTCCCAAAGCATCATGGGAAGTGTAGTTCAACCCCCTCGGTGTCGTGACGTCAACAACTTGAGCTCAGGATGTGGGCCTACCCCAGTCAGTGGGAAGAGCAGCAGCTACATGTAAATATCCTGGCTAAACATGCAGGGTGTCAGCAGGAGTTACACACAGGCCTCCAGCTGCACCTATTTGGTAGGCTCTGTTTGTCTGTTTTATGTCCTGTATCTACTGATAAACTGGTTATAGGGAATTATTATCCCTCCTATTGTGTGTGTGCAAATATTATTAATAATATGATCTTTGCATATAGCAAATTACATGTTATTCACAGCCTCCAACTGTACCTGTTTTTTTATGTCCTGTACCTATTACATTAAATTTTACCTATCTAGCAGGTACTGTACCTGTTATATCCTGTGCCTATTACATTCTTCTTGACCTATTTTACCTACTGTATTGATGCCAGTGGCTGAAGCTGCAGCTAATTCACGGCTGTTCTGCAGTGTGTGCGCTGTGCGCGCGGCATTTATAGTTGGCTGAGGTTAGTCAGCCATTCTATAATAGGAGCGCGCGTGTGCACGGCAGTGAGCGTGGGACCAGCCGACGGGGGAAGATGAAGAAAATAAGGAATTCACGCTGCTACTGCCGCTGAAGTGTGTGTGTGTGTGTGTGTGTGTGTGTGTGTATAAGTGCACAAGTGCACAAATACATTTTTTTTATTTATTAAACATGTTTTTTTTTCTTTTACAAATCTTATTTAAGTAATTATTCACTCACAATCTACAGTATACACACACACACACACACTACCTTCCCAGCATGTCACTCCCGGCAGCACGGACTCTATACACACAAACCGTGTGCGGCACATGCACACGCGTTCGCACAGGCGTGCGCACGGCCACATAGTATATTACGAGCCTAAAGCAGCTGGGAGATTGATGACTTACCTGCTAACGATCAACTGGTTATGGTGGATATATACACACAATAGAAGTGTTATTAAAAGTATATACAAATCCATAGATATGTATATTTTATTGGTTATATGATCTTTGCATGTAAGTAAATGGTTCATGTTATTGAGCTTCGTACAGTGGGGTCACTTTCCTGCCAGCTCCTCTCTCCCACAGCGAGATACTGCAGCAAATAAAGTTACCTCTTCTGTTTGTGCCAAATGTTGGAAGGTCTGTAAATCATGTCTGTCAAAGTTCAAGGACGTAAGTGATTTAATGAAGTTTGGTAATGCCAATAAATTGCATTTTTATAGGAAAGTTTTCACTTGAAAAGGTGAGACTCCACTGAAGTATAAGTAAAGTCAATGTGTAAAAAACAGATAGGTAGCGCTATATCCTATTGTGCAGGCAGCCTGTGATATATCCCTGAACCCCAGTCAGGTGTAGATCAGTGCAAAAATATATATCAATGGCGCTCTGCACTAACAATGTGTAACATATAATAATAGTAATAAAAATATACAACCAGTGGCGTGGATGTTTCTCCTGGAATGGATACTCCACATGTGATGGGTGAACATGTAAGGAAAAAATCATAACATAGTGTAATACTGTTAGGCATACATACAAACATATAACATAAGACGGACGCTGGGAACAACAGATGACCAATTACAAACACATTTAATAAAGCATTAAGCGGGGGGGGGGAGAAAGGGGAGCATTAAAGCGGGGGGGAGAAAGGGGAGTGGGGGGGGAAGAAAGGGGAGCGGGGGGGGAGAAAGGGGAGCGGGGGGGGGAGAAAGGGGAGCGGGGGGGGAGAAAGGGGAGCGGGGGGGAGAAAGGGGAGCGGGGGGGAGAAAGGGGAGCAGGGGGGGGGAAAGGGTTGCGGGGGGAAAGGGGAGCGGGGGGGGGGGAAAGGGTTGCAAGGGGAGTGGGGGGGGGGTTGAGAGCAGTGGGCATATGTATTGTCATAATTCATGTATGGGCATTTCCCCCCCCCTCCGTGCGTCCGTCCCCCTACTGGTTCCCCCCCCGTTCCCCGTGACTCCCCCCCCCCGTTCCCCGTGACTCCCCCCCCCGTTCCCCGTGACTCCCCATCTCCCCCCCGTTCCCCGTGACTCCCCCCCCCCGTTCCCCGTGACTCCCCCCCCCCCCGTTCCCCGTGACTCCCCCCCCCCCGTTCCCCGTGACTCGCGCTCCCCCGCCCCCCCCCCCCCCCCCCCGGCGCCCGCTTGGTCCCCCGATGTGCCGTCCTGCTGAGTGAGGTGTGCAGGCGGTGGCAGGAAGCGCCCTGTGTGGGCCTGAGACTCGCGCTCCCCCCTCCCCCCCCCCCCCGGCGCCCGCTCGATGTGGCGAGCCCGGACGGCTGAGCGGCGGTAGGAAGCGCCCTGTGTGGGCCTGAGGCTGAGGCGGCATGCGCAGTGGGCCTGAGGCTGAGTCGGGAAGCGCAGTGGGCCTGAGGCTGAGGCGGGACGCGCAGTGGGCCTGAGGCTGAGGCGGGACGCGCAGTGACTTACCTGAGCGGGTGGTAGCGCCAGGGAGGTAAGGGAGCGGCTGGGGTAGGAGGGCCGCGCTTCCCGTCCGGAGCCAGTGCAGGGCGGCGCACGTGATGGGGGGGGCGGACAGAGGGGGTGTGTGTGTATAGAGCTACTGTGTTGTGTGTGTGTGTGTGTGTGTGTGTGTGTGTGTGTGTGTGTGTGTATAGAGCTGCAGTGTTGTGTGTGTGTGTGTGTGTGTGTGTGTGTGTGTGTATAGAGCTGCAGTGTGTGTGTGTGTGTGTGTGTGTGTGTGTATAGAGCTGCTGTGTTGTGTGTGTGTGTGTGTGTGTATAGAGCTGCTGTGTGTGTGTGTGTGTGTGTGTGTGTGTGTGTGTGTGTGTGTGTGTGTGTGTGTGTGTGTGTGTGTGTGTGTGTGTGTGTGTGTGTGTGTGTGGCCCGTCACTCCGCCTCAGGCCAATGAGAGGTGTGCGGGGGCGGGCGGCCCAAGGGACCAATGAGATTTCCCCTAGGGACACCGGACAGGCAGGCAGGCATACAGTGCTTTCACTAATATAGTATATATATACATATATACAGTGTTCGGGCCTGAGGCTGAGGCGGGACGCGCAGTGGGCCTGAGGCTGAGGCGGGACGCGCAGTGACTTACCTGAGCGGGTGGTAGCGCCAGGGAGGTAAGGGAGCGGCTGGGGTAGGAGGGCCGCGCTTCCCGTCCGGAGCCAGTGCAGGGCGGCGCACGTGATGGGGGGGGCGGACAGAGGGTGTGTGTGTGTGTGTGTGTGTATAGAGCTGCTGTGTTGTGTGTGTGTGTGTGTGTAGAGCTGCTGTGTAGAG
>NW_027456425.1:0-19793 GCF_040206685.1 Ascaphus truei
TTATTGTTTTGCCTATTGCATGATCCCTGAAATATAAATGTGTCTACCGTCTTAGTCTACCGTGACAAAATAAAAGGTCGTAAAGAAATCTATGAGAATCAAAAGGGAAAAAATCAAAGTTCAGTATCAGAAGTCAGTATGCATATCCCAAATGTGAAGGCGGTAACATTTCAGGTCATGCTGCCCTTTTCTCAAGACCTAGGGGGCTATGCACTAAGCAGTGATAACTGCTTTAAAGTACGATAAATGGCTTTTAAGACCGATACAATCTGTTGCGCGATTCACTAAGCAGTGATAACAGTGCTTTATCGGCCTCAAAAGGCATTTTATTCAACCCGAATTTTTTTGAAAAAAATCATCCGATCAGGCAAAAACCGGCAAATACGCCGTTTTTTGCCAGTCAACGCGATTCCCTAAACAGTGATATTAAGAGAAGGAGTGGCTCAGTGAGTAAAGACACTGACTGAGTTTGAAGCAGGGGAATCCGGTTTAATTCCCGGTGTCAGCTTCTTGTGACCTTATGCAATTCACGTTACATCTCATGAAGTAGAAGGTCCCCGAGGCTGATACCAATGCGTTCAGCTCAGGAGACCCCCTGCATATGTACACTAGTATTAAAATATAAATTTATACTGTACGATCGTCTGTAAGAGCCGTGCATGGAGACGCAGCGTCTCCATGCAGCTCTTACACGCTGAGTTTTTTTCTATCAGCTATCGCGCTTTAGAATTTTAAGCACGATAGCAGGGGGGGGAAAAACAGCTTGCGCAATCGGGCATGTTTTTGCCTGCATGGACCAAAATGCGCTTTACTTCTTGTGAATCCCGCGTTTGACTTCACTTTGTAACGGCGAGTCAAAATTTCCCAATCGGACGCAAAAGCTCACTGCTTAGTGAATCACCCCCCTAGAGCGGGGTCATACACGTTCCTAGTCACAGTAAATAACATCACAGTTGGTGCCAAAACATGTAACCCTTCTTCCGTGTGGCACGTAGGTGAGTAGGTGGGTGTAGTGATTTCACCAACTCGCCCTTTTATACGGATCTTCAATAAGTCCAAAAGAGCAAGGAGATTGATGCTATATATAAACATTAACACCTTCAAATTGTGATGTAAATGATAAGCAATACAATAAAAATTCACACAAGATATTCTCAAAAAATATAAAATCACAAACCATATACAACTAAGACATTATAAAAATGACACTAGTCAATGGAAAGAACATATAAACTATTATGTTCTAAAGTGGCAATGTAATACCACCGAGTGGAGGCACCTTCTAGGTCGGATATACTAAAGACTAAGGGGCATATTTATCAAATGCCAGTACGGGTTATCGTACTGTACATGTTCTGGCATTATCTGTGCCCCTAATTAAGACAAAATAGTATATAGACTCACATTTAGACTACTGATGTACACTACAGAGTGAAGGCACCATATAAGAGATACTAAAGACAAAACAAGACAGTATAATAGACTCCTACTCATACTACTGATGTACCCTAATCTGAAAGGGACTTATGGGTGCCATCCTATGTACTGTAGGTCAAAAGATCCCTATGTATAGAATAAATAAATAACAGAATAAAAAGAATGGCTAAGGGATAGGGAGGGAAAATGAAACTGGAGAAATGAAATGTCTTCCTCATCCAACTAACACACTTGTATAAGAATATACATGAAATAATAGATCTAGGTATGCATACATTAGCAGTCCATCAGAAAGTTTTTTTGTTTTTTTTTTAACCTTCATCTAGCCATCAGTCATTATATGGACCTATCAGTAACCTAATCTGGAAGTATCTGGCAAACACTTCTTACATGCATCTGTTTCACAGGGAACAATATAGGGAGATGTACCGAGGTTAGAGACCAAAAGAAAGTGGCAAAACAGTGAATTGGGTTCTAGGGAGTATAAATAGTATGGAAATATCAAAAGTATCCTGAGGGAAAACTATGTCGATATAACAATGTCACCCAAGCAGGGGAGAGGAGATAGGTCAGTGCATGTACAGAGACTCGGAACCCGGTCAAATATAATGGACGTAATAGGAGTGTGACCGATGACAAGATCAAAGACACCCTTAAAGTAAAAGGAGTAACCCACCCTCCAGGGAGGAGCTATAGATCAACTGAGAATGAAAGCAGGCAACCATGATTAACAATCTAGTAGATAAAACAGAACCATGTCAGAATTGCAAATTCCAGCCTTTGACAGACTATGGATCCTGGACAGTTAGGGGTCCATGTGCTGTGTGTCCAACTACCCTATGATAATGGTTTGTCACATCACAGTAAAGTTCTCAAATCAAGGTCTTTCTTCATACCAGTGGGTACCATAGTGTTAAGATGACTGATCAAGAATGCTTTTATCTGAAAAACTAGTCTGGTATCATCCCTGCTTGGTTTGGATACTCCTTCAACGACCTGGAGTTGACAGGCATTGTGACCAGCCTGTGTGCCCTAACTGTGGTGAGCCAACGGGGTCTCCCTATTCAATCTGTGTATGGCAGACTTATGTTGCCTTGTCCTCTCCTTTACTGGCGGTGTTATTTGCTCCACGTAACTGAAGCCAGAGGAGCTTTTAATTACATATACAAGTAACTTGAGTTGCATGAGTCACTACACATGGAACTCAAATATATGTTCAGTTATGTGGGGGAAATGACACAGCCTCCTACAGCAAACCTGCTTTCTGTCTCTTGTGCCAAATGTAGGAGTACCAAGAAACTGTGAGATACTCATGGTGGGGCTACCTATATCCACTCTTACAAGACACAATTAGTGCCTCTTTTAGAGGAGCACGGGTGGGGGGGGGGGGGGATTTGATAAGGTCTTCCTCAATGTGGGGTTCCCTTTTCAAAATTGACCAATGCTTAAAAATGATGTTTTTTTGGTTGCTATAAATGTGGTAAGTGAAGATGAAAGATACAAAGAGATCCCTATGTGGTTTCCATCCAGAGAATCCCTATCCTGGATCTCTATTAGAATGTGCAAGGAGTAAATCCATAGGGTATGTCCTCTCTAAGAATTGATGTCCCTTTTTTTCATTCTGATCCATGTTAGAGCTGGTGAAGTAGTGACCATTTTAACCCTGAGGAACCAACGGTAAGGAAGTCTCTTTCATTTACTTATAAGGTGAAAAATGGAAAAATGGCAGATATCCGATTCCAATAGTCTAGGAAAATGGCTGGTGTCTAATAAAGCCACTGACTGTCACTGGCCATGGGCAATGGTGGACATTGGTTATCGTAAAGCTGATTGTGGTGTGGTTTTATTTAATGCAATTGGATGCCTTGTAACAGTATAAAATGTGGTTTCAAATTAAACAGATTTTTGCCCAAGATTGGCATCGTTTACTATCGGATCATGATTTACAGAACAGAGAGTTCAGAAACCCATAATTACAAACAGACGAGCTCGGAATACTAGGGATATTCTTGTGCATATTCATTTTCAGCAAAAGTGGATTGTGACACCGATAAAAGAATCGTATTGACGTAATAATTGTAATGCTTGTGCCTTCATAACACCAAATAAAACCTTTTATAATCAAGACAGAACCAATGAATATATGGAGAACCATTTTATCAATTGCAAGACAATGAATATGATTTATATTGCAAAGAGTTTAGGAGATGTGTACTAGAAAACATACATTCTGTGTAAAAAAAAAAATATTAGACACTGCAGTAGCAATTTATATCAATAATAACAGCAATGGCAATATAAATTGCTTGAAATGTATTGGTATAGACCATCCACATTTATCCATATGGGATGCTGACCTGGTTTAAAAAAAAACTTATATGGAAGGAGGCAAAGTGGATCTGGTTAAAAAGTCCTCATCATTGAATGAAGGATTCCCATACACTCTATTCATATAAGGATCCATAAAAAATAATGAGATCTGCAGCACTCCTAATCATAAAAGGTTGTTTTATTAAACCATCCTTAAAATCCTACAAAATTGGCAGTACACCTGGGATACAAAATATCACAAACGGTGAGGTTTGTGGCATAATAGCCCTTCATCCCGCCTTAAAATTGGCTCTCTGTATAACCGCTATTTAAAGGTACATTTGCCGCAAAAATTAAACGTAGGAACTTAATTAGTGAAATCTCACAATACCTGTGTTGTGTATTACCTAAGATTCACAAGGAACACATTAACCAGGCAGACCCATTGTTGTGTTCCAACCACTTGCAATATTCCTTGACAAGATATTGAGACCACTAGTAGTTCAGGGTAAATCTTACATTAAAGTCACAACGCATTTCCTTAATAAGATTGAGGAGATTTCAAAAGTAGGAAACAGGGAGACACCCGCTCAACCTCGATGTAGTATATAGAGGGAAGGATGGGTGCACTAGGGAAATAGGATAAAGCAAAGCAGGGTTCACAGTCCGGCTTTCTCTCCAGAGGTGGAGAGTAGGCTGTGGAATAGGCCCGTTATATGCATTCGCTCATGGATCCTAGTTGGGGTAGGTAGGCAATAGAACACCAGTCTGGTGAAATATCAGTGGACATCTAGACCTTAGCCTGACTGTGAACCCTGCTTTGCTAAGATTCAGGAGATTAATAACTTCAAATACCCTTTAGGTCACTTTTGACATCAATAGTTTATATACCTCAATTACACACAAAATGGTATTTCAGCGGTCTTGAGTGCTATGGGTTGTGATGTTCTGAAGCAGAAGGTGTTTGAGGGGAGGTACATAGGACCCAGCACCTTCCAGGGTGTGTTCCCTTCCCTCATACCTCAGCCTTAATTAATCAGGTACCATGTAAAAGGCAGCACAGACAGTTTCCTGTGCTGCTGCTCTGCTGATCTGAAGGCACATACACACACAGCCTTGTGAGAGACTGCAACTGGAAAGCTGCAGGTACAGATTGTAAAGTGGGGAAAAAGGTTAGTTCTCCCACTGTTAGTTAGGGACTAAGCTGTATTAGTCAGAATTCCTGAAAGGAGTTAGGTCTTTTGTTTCTGTTTTGTGTTATGATTTAATCCTGTTCCTGATTTGTACCTTGTAAATAATCCCTCCTGTGCACAAACGCTAAGTTTTCCTGCCTTTGATCTGGACATAAGATCCTACGCTGGGACTGAGACGTCACAGACTAGAGACAAAACTCTCCCTGCCGATGAACAGATACTGATTACGGACCTACTCACAATTATTTTACATTATAATAACTTTTCATTTTCAATGTCAGGGAACAGCCATGGGACCGTATTTAGCTCCCACATGCATGTCTTTATATGGATGAATTTTAATGAACACATCTCTACTAATGCCTTGTTTTGCCAATAGAATCATCTAAAGTTCTCCCCGTTTAAAAAAAATATATATATTTTTTCCCCGTTCAATATGTGCAGCAATATAATCTGCCCACTGACAAGTGATTAGCTAAGCGGCAGATCGATCCGTTCTCCTGTGATCGGCTGTAATAGATTGCTTGCTCAGGGTTATTTAATTCAGTTCATCCACAGCATTTTGGGCAATGTAGTTTCTAGAATATGATTGACTGGGCAGTTACTAAATACAATTGGTTCACTGCAAGAAAAAGGGCGGGTCTCTAGAGCCAGAGCCTATCAGCAGGGGAATGGGACTGTCACTTTGGAAATGCTTCCTACTGATGCAGTGGCCGTTATTCGAGCACTTCACGCGTCATGTACATCGGAATCCCGATTTGAAACCGCGGGATGAATTCCAGCCTTCCCGCACTAAGATGCGAGTGCGGCGAGTGCACAAAAACGAATTTTAGTGTTCTGGCTTTTAAAAACATGAAATTGATACAGTAGCACAGTACTGTACACATTACAATTCATCCATTTTATTGCAAACGAAGAAACAGAATCCATGAAATTCAAACAAAACATCTGCAATAAGCGCGGGTGCCTGGGGCGATTGGTCGCATTCATGCTGCATGGGGAACAGCAGAGAACTCAAAATCGGCGCCGTGATGTGTTCGAATAATGGCCGCTGCATCAGTACATTAGAAATATTAAAAATGTCTTTAAACATTCTTATTTTTTTTTTTTAAATGCAACAGGTATTGATGGTCTAACACCAATGCTGGACCAAACGGCCACACACAAAAGTCATGTAGAATAAAGAATGGCTATAATAGCAAGAGAAAATAACGTTACAAATTCTCAGTGGTTTGTGGTGTCAAATGCTGTCTGGCAGTCATCTGCAGCAGTCCGTCGAAGGTAAGTGTATTGGTTCATAGAACCTCAAATTGTACAGAATAATGAAATTTAGATACAACTGGTGAAGTTCAAAGCTTCATTAAGTTTTCGTGGAGACACTGTACCTACTTCAAATATCCATTTTGGTTCTCATTGTAACAATAATTTCTTCACATCAGCCCCTCTTGTGGTTACCGGGACATGATCTGTGATCATGTACAGGCATACCCCGGTTTAAGGACACTCACTTTAAGTACACTCGCGAGTAAGGACATATCGCCCAATAGGCAAACAGTAGCTCACGCATGCGCCTGTCAGCACGTCCTGAACAGCAATACCGGCTCCCTACCTGTACCGAAGCTGTGCGCAAGCGGGGAGACTATAGAGCCTGTTACAAATGCGTTAGTTACATCAGTTATGCACGTATATGACGCTTGCTGTACAGTACATGCATCGATAAGTGGAAAAAAGGTAGTGCTTCACTTTAAGTACATTTTCACTTTACATACATGCTCCGGTCCCATTGCGTACGTTAATGCGTGGTATGCCTGTATCTGAGGGTAGCGAGACAGATATCCTGCTAACAAAAAGTGCATGGCTACTGGTTTCTCTGATTCCCCACGTGTCAGAGCCAGACGAATACTACAATGAAATTTGTTCATTCTATCTTTGAATGATCTGTCTGTTTTTCCTACATAGATCAAGCCACATTGACAGATAATCAAGTAAATGATTGTATTATGGCATGTAAGATAGTGGTTAATTCAAAGAGATTTTCCTGAGCCCCTGATAGTGCTGCACACAGGCTCAGGCCTGCCCCCCCCCCCCCCCCACCCCCCTGCCATTCAAGGGAGTTGTTTACTGCAGTGGAACCCAAATTAACCCTAACACTGCCTAACTGGTACCAGGTCTTATGTGTTAGGCAGGGCAGATTAGTAGCCAAGAGGATACATGGCTACATAGGAACAAATTGTTGTTATTTGTCGTGTAAATGGAGACAGTTTGGGTTCAGATTCCAATATGTGCCAATGTTTTAAAAACGATCTTTTGATATCAGATGAAATATTACAACATTTCATGACCACCAGTAATCTCTTCTAGTCAGATTTAATCTTCTTTCATAGTAGATCTATATGATTTAGTTTAAAGGCTTTTTGTACACCATGTTTAATCTCTTTTCTCTTGTATCCTCTCGCAAAGAATCTTTTAGCCATAATGTTCATTTGTCGTATTCTCGCCTCAGGTTGGCTAACTATTCATGCCACTCGAACAAATTGGGAAAATGGTAGTCCCTTCTTGAGGGGAACAGGATGAAAGCTGGACGTCAGCAAAAGGGTATTCAGTAGGTTTGGTAAATAGGTTGGTTTGCAGCTGTGAGCATACAAAAGGTGATAGCGGACGATAGAGACCATTGTGTCTATGGATGGTTGCAAGGTACATCCGACAACTACCAGAAATGCTTTATTAGACGATACCCCTTTAACAAATCAGGTAATAGATTTGGAAATTTGAGACCATCATCAGGTAGTGACACTGGCTTAATTAAAGAAAGATTACGGACAACATAAGATTCCCAAATAGGCATACAAGATAAAACTGCTTATTATTTTTTTAGATACACATCAATGCACACTCAGTACCTAACCTACTGGGTACACACTAATAGAGTTTTATATTTATCAGTAAAAACCTATGAAGTGCTGGCCTTCCGTGACAGGAGTTGCCCCTACATTCATTTCTTCATTGATATCACTTCGCATACACTGGGTTTCCAACTGTCCAAGGAGAGGGTAATTGTTTGTTTCCAAACAGTTGCAATTGTGCATCTTGCTACATTAATAAAATACATAAACAGTGGGGGTTGGGAGTGTTAGGATGATAACCTGGTTTGTTGCCTCTATTTAATAGCAAAATGCAAGGGTTATTGTACTGTTTCCCCTACATTGATTACCCCGACAGGTTGTAGCTGTGTACCCGAGGCAGTATCCACTTCTGCTTATTAATGAAGAAATTAACACATTATCCACAACACTATGAACAAATTTGAATCAACATTGTTTTGTAAATTATAGAATACAAATGGCCATAAAAAAATAGGCTACAGCATTCATTGGTAAGGTCTCTGGTCTCTACAGCTTGTCCATTAACTTCTGGGACAAGACTGAAGCTCTATGGAGAGGACAAAGGCAGTTTTGGCTTTTGACTGGACTTCAAATACCCTTTCCATGAAGAAGTACTTCCTTACATTTCCCTTGAGGCTGCCACCTTCCATCTACTTGTTCCAACACTTCTCTCAAATATGCTTCCCTTTTGATGAAGCCCTTTATAGTAGCCATTCTTTGCATCTCTAATGCATGTTCTGAAGCTATGGCCTGCAAACCTAAACACAGTAGTCTAGATGCAGTCTCATCAATAATATTTAAAGTGGCACCACTATCTCTCTATTTCTGTTGCTAATAATTCTCACTATACAACCTAGCATTCTTTGGCTTTACTTATTGCCTTGCTACATTGCTTGCCTACTTTTAAGTATAAACTCAAAGAGAAAAGAACCCTGCTCAGCTAATGGGAGTGGTGCTATCAGAAATATACAGTAGTTATAGCCAAGAAACAAAAGATTCCCAGAAGATGCACTCAGAATTTCCTTTGAATTAAAAATGGACTTTAATACATATTTAATAAAACTACTGAGCAAAAGAAAAATGTTAAATTAAAATTAATTCTAAGGATAGTGACCTCAATAAGTGTTGGGGTATGAGCAACAAATATTAAATCAAATATATTTGTCTTGAGTATTTAATGAGCCATCTAGTTGCCAAATAATATATACATTTGTCGAATATTTTAGGTGAAAATCCAAGTGGAGTAGAAATACTAATTAACTGTGCTAAATAGTGAAGTAAAGAACAGATATAGAAATTCAGAAATTATGGGGAATCTTTCAGTGTGAGTGTATGGTGTAAGTAAAGAAAGACATAAAGTGCTCTCTCACATGGAGACAAAGTTCTCTCATAGCTAATGTTGCAAAGTAATATTTTGTGTGGCATCATGCCCACAAAATCTCTGTAGAACATATAGTTGAGCTATTGTGTTGCTCTTAGTTAAGCTGTAACTTCATGCTGTTTAAGTCACTGTATCGCGTCCGTTATGTCACACGTGGTGATGTCAATAAAGCCTGATGCGTGTTTCCCTAGACTGAGCTTCTTCGGGGGACCTAAGAATATTAGACAAATGTGTATAATGCTTGTCAACTAGATAGCTAATTAAATACTCCAAAGAAAAAAAAAAGATGGGAACCGGCACTCCAGTGGTTCTCATCTGTTTTTCTTCAGATGCATCTCCACTCAAATTAGGTTTTCTGTGCCATTTGTTAAGTATTTGTGAGTACACTTATCTTCTCTGTTCATTAAATACTCCAGAAAACTATATTTGACTTAACATTTGCTGCTCATACTCCCACACTACTATAGAGGTCGCTGCCCTTAGATTTAATTTTAATTTTAATCATGAGTTTTATGAAATATGTATTAAAAGTAAATTTTAATTAGGAGGAAACTTTGCTTGCATCTTCTGGGAATCTTTTGTTTCCTAGCTTTTGAATATAACAACTTTTAAGTCAGCTGAAATGACAACTCCCTGGTCCCCTCCTTGACATTTTAGTCCCATTAATCCTGTATTCTGTGTTTGGATTTGTGTGACCCAAGTGTATTATTTTGTTCTTTTCAACATTAAATTGCTGTTGCCACACACTTGATCATTCCTGCAATGTACAGGTAAATCATTACATAATTTTGTTTAACCCCCCCCCCCGGAACGTCAACCACGTTGCAGATCTTTATGTTCTTTACAAAAAGGCATAAGTTCTCTTTTAAACTATTTGTAATGCAGGGAATGCATCAAATATATATATACCAATATATAGACACAAATTTAAATTATGCAGAAGTGTTTCAAGTAATCAGGCTTGGGTACTCTAACTATTAGACTACACAAATCACTTTCTGATTGTCACGACTCGCGGTCTCTCGCGCACCCCCGCGCGGACTCCGCGCACCCGCACATACCTCCACTCCGGCCCGACACCTGCTGGCAACCTTCCGCGCTGTCCTCCTCCGTCACGCGCCTCTCCCCGCACTTGCAGTGCGCTCCCCTCCGGAGCGTCAGTCCCCACTGTCGCGCTGCGCAGGCGCAGACCCCACACCGCGGGATTGGAGGGCAGAAGCGACACACGTCACCGGCGTGTGACGCACGCGCAACGCACGCTCAACGCCCCCGAGCGACGAGTCAAGAGGAACTCATTAGTTCCAGTGCTGCCAGCTGCCTCTTCCCTTCCGACCTATCCCTGCTCCTCGTGAGGGGCACGCCCCCGCTCCACCCCCTGGGGTGATTGGTCCTTGCCTGCTACTTATGCTCAGCTGTGCCACTTGCACTTCGGCTGAGCATAGACTCTGTTACCTGGTGTTTGCCTCTGCCTCCCTTGTCTTGTTATCTTGTCCTAGTTCTGCTTACCTGTGTACCTGTGTACCGAATCTGCCTGCCTTTGGAACCCTCGCTCTCTGAAACCCCGACCTTGGCTTGAACTTTGACCATCCATATCTCTCCTGCCCTGACCCTTGGCTCTGGACTCTGACCATCCGCTCTTCTCCAGCTCTGACCTTGGCAATAGTACCTCGCTCGCTCTGGACCTCTCCCGCATCGGACTCGGCAAGTATATGTTTACTCTCACTTCTCCTGCCCTAGACTCGGCCAGCAAGACTACTCTACATTCCGGACGGGGTCCCCGTGTCTGTGGCTGGTGGCTACTATCCCATCTCAGCACAGGGGTCTCGTCTAGTTTGTGGCGAGCACAGTGTAACACTGATTCTTCAATTATCCCTACTTGAAGCCATGCCTTTATTTCCTGACACAAGGAACCCTTTTTACTTTCTGGGAGTGGATAAGGTCTAGATTGTATTTTCACTCCAGTTCTGTAATAACAGTGTGTTCCATTTGGTCCATTTTGCTTACGTCATCAAAATTCTGATTGACTTCTAATACCTAAGCGCTCTGATCACTAGGTTATTCTCCCATGGGAACTTCTATAGTCACCTCCCCCTCCCTCCCCATAGTTTTAACAAATAAACATGGTATATTCATTTACCTCATCTTGTCCTAAGTTGGGCCACCTCATAATTTATCTCGCCTGTTTTTTCAAAGAATTTCAAAAGGACCCTATCGTTTGCTCTCCGAGGTTGGCAAGAGGCGCATTACCTTAGCACCAGGTTTGTAGACTCTCATCCAGGCTTCCTGGTTAATGTCTTTGCTGAACTTGGAGAGATGTTCAGAATTTCTTTGGCAAGCTTGTAAACCACATCTATCAATTCTATGCAATTGAAAACATAGTGAAGTACGTTTTTAGAGGGGGATGTTTGTTCCTCCCAGGCTTCTCTTGTCCAGAATGCCCTTGGGTTGGCATCCATACAGGAGTTCAAAAAGGTAAACAATTCTGTGGCTGCTCATGGGATTTCCTGGACAGCTAATTTTGGAGTTGGTACCATGACCCTTTCTCAGTGTAACGCCTGTATGCCCGCAGACCTGGCCAGTCCCCAGTACTGAGGTGGGTAAGGGTATAACACGCACCCACAGCAGTGAGGGCGTGCCCGGAGTGTGGTAATAGCGTTGCCGGGCCTGGTGAGTAAGGGTTAACGTAATACTTGCTGAGTCCGGGGTGCCAGAGGTCGGAGTGTAATGTCCAAGTGCCAGAGTTCAGGGATTGGAGAGAGCAGCGTAGTGATGTCCGAAAGCCAGGGTTCAAGGGCAGGAGAAGGCAGCGTAGTCAAGTCCAAAGCACAGTTCAAGTTCAAGCCAAAGGAATCCAAACAGGGGCAGGGACAGGAACCAGGACTGAAACAAACAAGGGAGCTAGGCATAGACACTGCACACACAGGAGCTACAGGAAAGCTATGCAGAGCAAGGACTGAGAGGACAGAGTGGGGTTATATAGGAAGAAGGGCCAATAGGGATGAAGGGAGGAGCATAGGTTTGAGTGGGTACTTGCAGGGATAGGTCAATGAGAGCAGGTGAGAAGACAGGAAGGTAATCAAGCGTTATTGCCTGTAACCGACGGGGGCGGAGCCGGAGCATGGGGGAGGCAGGTAACTAGAGCGGGTGCGCGCGCCTTCTGTAACCCTGTTATGCGCGCGCACCGCGCATGCACTAGAGCATGGGGGAAGTACAGCGGAGGAGGCGCTTGGCACGGGAGACAGAGGAGAAGGAGGAGCGGAGGAACCAGGTATGGAAAGGGCAGGGATGACGGAGGCACGCCGAGGGGCGTGTGTACCTCGATAGGGAACCTGCGATCGGGAGCGCGCGCAGTTGGTGAGGGGACCGCGCGCGTGCGCAGAGCGTGAGCCAGGGCGTGCGGACCGTGCCATGGAGGAACGGCTAAGGGAGGGAGATAGAGATTGGGGCCGTAGGGGAGCGGAACGGCTAGCCACTGTGGGACCTGGGGAAACGGGGACACGTTGGGAACCGCGAGTCCCCCGATCCGTTATAGTATCCCCCCCTTGAGGATCGGACTCCGGACGATCCTCCCAAGGTCAATGAGGGAACTTCCAACGGAACTGTCTGAGGAGTGCTGGGAAGGTATCCAGGAGCGTTCCTCCGGGCCATATCCTTTCCAGTGTACGAGAAACTGGAGTCTGCCCCTGGACCAACGAGAATAGAGTATGGACTGGACTTCGAATTCTTGTTGTCCTTGTATGACGACAGGGTTAGGTCTCTGGCGGCGGTCCGGAAAATGGGCATTTTGGATCAGGGGTTTAAGAAGCGACACATGGAAAACAGAGGGGATCTTCATAGCAGAGGGAAGTGCAAGTCGGTATGCGACCGGGTTGATCCTCTCGAGGACCTTGAAAGGACCCAAGAATCTCGGGGCCAGTTTCTGGGAAGGAGTCTTGAGCTTGATATTCTTGGAAGATAGCCAAACTCTGTCTCCAGGTTTGAATACTTGACCCACTTGACGTCGCCGATCAGCTTGTGTTTTCTGTCTTTGAACGGAACCGTGCAAAGCTTTTAGGATCATTTTCCAAGAATTTTGAAGAATGGAAATGTGAGAATCTGCTGCGGGAACACCAGAGGGGAGGGAGGAGAGGGAAAGACTGCTGGGATGGAATCCATAGTTAATGAAAAAAGGCGACTCTTGCATGGATTAGTTTTTTAATGAGTTAATGGCAAACTCAGGGTAACAGGTCCACCCAATTGTCCTGCGATTCAGACACGAAGCATCTGAGATACTGTTCCAGCATCTGATTCATTCTCTCCGTCTGCCCGTTGGTTTGTGGGTGATAACCCGAGGAAAATAGAAGGGAAATGTCAAGTCTCTGAGAAAAAGCTCGCCAAAACTTAGAAATGAATTGAGTACCTCTGTCCGAAACAATCGAAATAGGAACACCGTGTAATCTGAAAATTTCCTTAGAAAAAACGTCGGCCAAGGTGGCTGAATTGGGGAGACTCTTGAGGGGTATAAAGTGTGTATGCTTGGAAAACCTGTCTACTACGACAAGGATCGTATTCATCCCTTTAGAATTGGGAAGTTCCACAATAAAGTCCATGGAGATGTGTTTCCAAGGTTGCTCCGGAATAGTAAGAGGCATGAGAAGACCAGAAGGTTTGTGTCGGACGGATTTGCTCTGGGCACAGACTGGACAAGCTCTAGTGAAGTCAAAAATGTCCCTGTTCATCTTAGGCCACCGTTTGATAAGATCTACCGTCCTCTTGAAGCCTGAGTGACCAGCAGATCTAGACGAATGCCCCCACAGAAGAATTTTGTGGCGAAAACGCGGGGCAGTATACAACCGTCCTTCTAGCACCTTAAATTTCCTAGGAATATAAGCCTGGGCTTTATTGATTTTATGCAAGACATCAAAGTTGTTGGCGGAAATAATACACTTAGCGGGAAGAATCGTCTCCGAAGATTCATTAGATTCATTCTTCGTGGAGAACTGACGAGACAAGGCGTCGGCCTTGATATTCTTGGTACCAGGAATATATGAAATTGTGTAATTGAACCGAGAAAAGAACAAAGGCCAACGAGCTTGACGGGATCCGCAACCAACGGAGGAGGAGGAAAGCAGGAAAAAGTCAAAAGACAGGCCCCTCAATGTACAATAAGTTTTTGTGATCGGTGAGGATGGCTACTGGCTCCTTGGTACCGTCGAGGAGATGTCTCCATTCTTGGAGGGCCATTTTGATGGCCAGAAGCTCACGGTTCCCGACATCATAATTTCTCTCGGACGAAGAGAACTTCCTGGAAAAGAATCCACAGGGATAGAGTTTTTCCTGTGGGTAAGATCTCTGAGAAAGCACTGCGCCGGCTCCCACATCTGAGGCGTCTACTTCTAGAGTAAAAGGGAGAGAAGTATCCGGATGCCGAAGGATGGGGGCAGACACGAAGGCTCTCTTGAGGAAGTCGAAGGCTTCAATGGCCTCAGGGGACCAAAAAGACAGATCAGCACCTTTCTTGGTCAGGGTAGTGATAGGTAGAGCAATAGTGGAGAAATTACGGATGAATTTCCGGTAGTAATTGGCAAAGCCAAGGAAGCGCTGCACGGCTTTGAGGGAGTTCGGCAACGGCCAGTCGAGTACAGTCTTCAATTTCTCAGGATCCATGGTGAAGCCTTTGTCAGAGATTATATAGCCTAAGAAGGCTGTGGAAGATTTATGGAACAGACATTTCTCCATTTTCGCGTAGAGGCGATTAGCACGAAGCGGAGAGAGTACCAACTTGGTATGGCAAATGTGCTCCTCCAAGCTTTTGGAGAAAATGAGGATGTCGTCCAAATATACGATGATGAACGTACCCAAAATGTCCCGGAAGATATCGTTCATGAACTCTTGGAAAACAGCAGGGGCATTGCATAGGCCGAACGGCATCACTAAATACTCATAATGTCCCGAACGCGTGTTAAACGCGGTTTTCCATTCGTCCCCGTCTCTTATATGAATAAGATTGTAGGCTCCTCTTAAATCGAGTTTGGAGAATATAGAGGCACAATGTAGACGGTCGAAAAGTTCTGAAATCAAAGGGAGGGGGTAAGGTTTTTTTGCCGTAATCTTGTTAAGTCCACGAAGGTCGATACAGGGTCTTAAGGAGCGATCCTTCTTTTTCACGAAGAAGAAGCCTGCCCCAGCGGGGGAGGTGGAATTTCGGATGAACCTCTTCTTTCTCGGGCACAGATAAGGGATAAGACTTGGACTTGGGAAGTATGTTTCCAGGAATTAAATCAATGGGACAGTCATAGGAGCGATGAGGGGGTAACACCTCAGCCTGGGTTTTGTTGAAGACATCTAAGTATTCATGATATACCTTCGGCAAAGCAGAGTGAGAAGATGAGGTGGTGTGGAGGCCAGCGAGCACGGCAACAGAAAGAGAAACCGTCTTCTCTGAGGTATCAGCCCATTGGATCGGTAAAGCATTGGTCCAATCAATACGCGGGTTGTGCAGCTGAAGCCACGGCAATCCCAGAATAACCTGGACAGTAGGGGAGTGGAAAACCATTACCTCAGTATGACCATCCGCGGTGGTCAGGGTGAGTGGAATAGACTCCCAAATGATGAAGGCTGGTTGGAGCAGTCGGCCGTCAATAGCCTCCAGGCCGATGGGCGACTTTTTCTTGACTAACAGGATTTGATTGCTGCAAGTGAAGGCGTGATCAAGAAAGTTGCCACCAGACCCGGAATCGATGAACGCTTCAACCTCTACTTGAAGATCCGGACCCACGAGAGTTATGGGGAGGAATATCTTCTTCGGTAGTTCCTTAGGGAGAGAGGGGCAAGGAGAAATAGTACCCAGTAGAAGCCCCTCTACCTTTACTGGGCGTTCCCGTTTCCCGGTTTCAAGCAACAGTGACGAAGTTGGTGTTCTGGGGAACCGCAGTAATAGCAGAGACCCTCCTCACGGCGTCGCGCTTTCTCAGCGGCCCGAAGCTGTTGGCTACCGATTTGCATCGGTTCAGGGGCATCCAACGCAGGGAAGACCAATGGAGGAGACCTAGGAGAAACAGGCAAGGACGAGAGAAAACGAGAACGGTGGCGCTTGTGGCGTCGTTCTTGAGTGCGCTGATCCATCCGGATACTGAGGGTAATGAGTTCCTCGAGGGATGAAGGCCGGGCGTGAGCTGCAAGGTCATCTTTGAGAGATTCGGACAACCCGTGCCAGTATGCCGCAGCGAGAGCTTCATTGTTCCACTGGGTTTCTGCAGCGATGGTGCGGAACTCCACCGCATATCTTGCAGCTGACCTACGAGCCTGAGAGAGATGAAACAAGGAAAAAGCAGTAGTCTCCCTACGCGCTGATGTGTCAAAAACCTGTTGAAACTCATGCCGGAATTGGGAGTAGTCTTGGGTTATATCTGGTCTGTGTTCCCAGAGGGGAGAAGCCCAAGCGAGAGTGTCGCCAGTGAGTAGGGCATAGACGTAGGCCACCTCAGTACGACCAGTAGGAAAGAGGGACGGGGACATCTCGAATTGAACGTCACACTGATTTAGGAACCCTCGGCAAGCGAGGGGATCCCCGTCATAACGGTTGGGGGGTGGAATACGTGGCCCCGGATAATTTACAGGCACTGGGACCGGGGTAGATGGTGCCACAGGAGATTCCCGGAGAGACAAATTAGAAAGTTTCTGTGTGACAGTGAGTTGGTCGCTTAGGAATTGCCAATGTTCCATGGAGACACCTTTGCCCACCTCAGGGGGGTCTGCATTTGTTGGGCTCTGCATAATGTAACGCCTGTATGCCCGCAGACCTGGCCTGTCCCCAGTACTGAGGAGCATAGGTTTGAGTGGGTACTTGCAGGGATAGGTCAGTGAGAGCAGGGGAGGAGACAGGGAGGTAAGCAAGAGTTATTGCCTGTAACCGAAGGGGGGGCGGAGCCGGAGCGTGGGGGAGGCAGGTAACTAGAGCGGGTGCGCGCGCCTTCTGTAATCTGTTATGCGCGCGCACCGCGCGTGCACTAGAGCGTGAAGGCGCTCGGAGGAGAGAGCAGAGGAGGCGCTCGGCACGGGAGACAGAGGGAAGGAGGAGCGGAGGAACCAGGTATGGAAAGGGCAGGGATGACGGAGGCACACCCAGGGATGCGTGTACCTCGATAGGGAACCCGCGATCGGGAGCGCGCGCGGTTGGTGAGGGGACCGCGCGCGTGCGCAGAGCGTGAGCCAGGGCGTGCGGACCTTGCAGTGGAGGAACGGCTAAGGGAGGGAGATAGAGATTTGGGACGTAGGGGAGCGGAACGGCTCGCCACTGTGGGACCTGGGGTAACGCGGACACGCTGGGAACTGCGAGTCCCCTGATCCGTTACACTCAGAATTCAAAAATATAGCCAGCATATTTTTACGTATGCAATTGAATCTCTCTACCAAACCATGTATCTTTAGGAGGCCGACAGAGGTTTGTACCGACTTCACTTTCAATTCTTTCAGGACCTACTGCATTAGTTTAGTTATGTTGAAGGGGAAATAATAGTGCGCTACTAAAGTGATTGTCTATGAAAAATAATAAAAGATATAAATCAAATGTGAATACAAAATTTAAGGGATAACTATTATCCAAAAATGTACAAATAACACAGTGAAATATCAAATAAACATAAACAAATGTAATCAGCTGTATCTAACGGCCTGTATTAAAATAAAGTCCCAAAGAATAGTCAGATAGTAAAATCTTATCTGTGATAAAATAAATGATTCCAATTTTGAGATAGAGCCAGGGATCTCAGGCGTGTGCTGCTCTCCGTTGGAGGTTTTCTGCTCCTCCTTTAGTACACGTTGGAAAACAAAAAAAAGAGAAAGCACACAAACGCCCATTGAGAAGTACAGTTTTAATAAACAATACATAAAAAACACATATGGTATGGTTTTGCACTCACATGGTGTCCATAAATAAAAGCCTTCACACTTTTAAGGGAAAGTGTGGCGCCCACACTCAGAGGGTTCTGTCAGGTCCTGTGTAGTCCGGATAATTGTGTCTGTCTGCTGCTGTGTACTCCATCAGGAAATCTCCTGATTAAATGATTTATATCACGAAACACGTAGAGTTGGCAGTGTACCCTGAAGTTTGGCTGGTAGTCCATATTCTTGAGGTGAAGTCCTGGTCCCTCCAGGTATCAAAAAATTGCTGCAGAGATTGATCGCACAGCGGGTGACATCACAGCAGTGCCGGCAAAGGCTGTACCGGTGGAGTACACAGCAGCAGACAGACACAGGGAGCCAACCCTCTGCGTGGGCGCCACACTTTCCCTTAAAAAAGTGTGAAGGCTTTTATTTATGGACACCATGTGAGTGCAAAACCATATATGGTTTTTATGTATTTTTTATTAAAACTGTACTTCTCAATGGGCGTTTGGGCGCTTTCTCTTTTTTTTTCTTTCCTAATCAGTTTAGTTATGCAGCAAGAAAACAAAGCACAAGACCACTAGAGCCGAGATGGCCAACCATGTAGCCAATAGACATAAGTGGCTAATTGGCCATCAGTGTGGATAATTGGAGTTTGTCAAAAAAGCTTAACATTTTTTTGACCTATATCTGATAAAACTAGCTTTTATTACAACGGACGGTGCACCAGCAATGATTGGAAGAAAATCGGGATTTGTTTCTCGTTTGAAGCAGCATTTGAGTGAGAATAGTGTGAAAAACAGTTTGCCCTCCTTCCATTGCATTCTGCATCAGGAGAATGTCTGTGCTCACAGATCCGTCACGTTAAAAACTTTGATGGACATGGTTGTGAAAATTGTGAAGTTTCCTCATCGATCGACAGTTTGTTGAGGCCTTGAACGAATATGGTGATTGTGATTTTGATGATCTTACGGACTATGCAAATGTGAGATGGTTAAGCAGAGGAAAAGTTCTGGGACATTTTACCTATTTGCTTCCTCAAATTAAAGGTTTTCTGGTTGAGAAACGTCAGATAGAAAAATTTGCTGACATTAAGAACCCTTCTTGGCAGTGTGATTTACATTTTCTTTGCGATATCATGGCTCACTTAAATAAATTAAACGTGAAGCTGCAGGGAAAGGGTAAAGTAATATGTGAGCTGGCACAGCATATTCAAGAATTCAAGTCAAAACCGAACCTCATTCTGGCACAAACTGAGAAGGACGATTTGACGTATTTTGCAAACCTGACTAGATTTCTAGAAAAAAAAATGGAGGAGTGTGGTCTACTCGACGTGAAGCGGCAATTCTACGTAAACTGGATAAAAAAACCTGTCCCAGAAATTTGAATCACGTTTTTCGGATTTCAATGACTTCAAATTGGCATTTAAATTCTTGCGTGATCCATTCCACTTTGATATTACAAATTCAAGCAAAGAAATTTCCACCCTTCTGTCTTTGGACAAGCGCAGGCTTGAAGATGATTTGCTTTCTCTTCACAGTCTGGAACACTTGAAAATTTACCTGAATTTTTCAATCACAGATATGTGGAAATCTATTCTGACTGACAACGATCTCCCAACTTTGAAAACGGGCATTTCAAAATTATTGTCCATGTTTGGATCACCGAGGGTGCATTTATCGACGTTCTGTACGATGGGATTCATCGAGTCAAAATACAGATCTC